>NW_026138091.1:15185000-15195000 GCF_025592945.1 Manacus candei
TCCCAGGGGAGGTGGGGAAGGTGAATCATCCCTCCTCAGAGAAGCCTGGTCTTATCTGTTGTGTGGAAATCTTTTGCCATGCCTCAGAACAAGGCGGAAGCACAGGAAATCAATATTGTCTCTCATTAAATTGAAAAGGTTTCCACCACACTGTCTGAATTGTTTTCCTGGTCAGGTAGTATGAAAATCTAAAGTTGGAATATGATCTGGATTGTTAAACCTACTTATTTTTTTGGAGGTAAATAATAAATAAAGAAATACAATACCTATCTCTAGTACTGAATAAATAGAGAAGTGAGATATGTGCCTTTCATAGGAACTATGAAATTATTGCTTGTTATGTAAACTGAAGCATGTAAACCATAATGATTGCTAATGAAGAGACTTTCTAACAGTGAGTAAGATAAAAGTAACAATGTTACTTTTTTGTGTTGTAGTCAAAAATCAAACCAGTGTTCTTAGCAAACTACTAGGAACCTGTCTTCCTATATCCTCATAGCATTGGTAGATATCTTCATCCTCAGGTCTGTTATTTTATTTGGAGATAAATACTTGAACATGAGATGCTCAGCCCAGAGTCTTTAAAGGCACTAGCTGCCATATCACCTTTGAGCCATCAGCATTTGAGTTAAAACGTGTTAAGTTTGAAGTGTAACTTCCACCATTATCTATCTAAAATAGAAGTTTTTAAAAGAAACTGAGAATTATTAAACTAAGGAACATCATGACCTTTAGAGCTTTTTTGCCTTTCCCTTCCCCCCAAGTGTATTTGTGGGGAAACACTGATGTGATGTTACAATGAAATTGTGTGTAACATTGTCATTAAATACTTCTGTATAGAAGTTGATAATCCTCCCTGTTTTCTTGAGGGAGGATTCTTTTTGAAAACGGCTTTTCATTCTTTTTGAAAACGGCTCACAAGTATGAGTGACAGAATTACCTTCTTTAAGTCAAAGGTACTGGCACAAGCAAGCCATATTTTTCCATACTCAAACTTTGTTTTGAGTCCATAGACAAGTACTTGACAGACTCAATACAGAATTACTAGCTACATTATTCAGACTTGAAATTCGCTTTCAGATTGCAGCCTAAATGTGCACAAAGAGTTCCACAAAGTGTTGATTGAGAATTTCTGGACACAAAATATGTTCTAGCAATTCACAACTGATTGAAAAAAAACCTCACCAGCTGTAACTCAAAAAAATCATTTTGTGGCTTGAATCAAGCATTTTTCATCCCTTTATTCAGCATGTAGCACACAGATTAATGGATATGCTTCAGTAACTTTGACAGTATGTGTTCACTGAACAATTGGACCACCAAACAAGGGCTTCGTCTCTCTATTCTTACATCAATGAGATACTCAAAAGAGTTCCAGATTACTCCTTTCTCCAGCTCCACTCACAAGAGTTCATTCTGAGTTATAGACATTTATCTGACATGACTGATAAATTTGGACAATTATTCTCCCTCTTTCTAGAGATCCACTTTGGCCCCTGCAACTGCAGATCAATTGAATAATATTATAAGACACAGTGTGCATGGACAGCTAGAAGACTCAATGTAGTAAAAGAAGTTTAAAAGCTCTTCAGTCAGTTGAAAGTAGAGAGTAGAGCATCACTTTCAGTTAGGGAGGTATCTACATTTGTCAGTACAAGCTTAGGCTTTGATTTCCATAATTGCATACATAAAACTACATTCATGCAACGTGTATGGACAACTGCTACTATAATTGCACACACAGGCAGATTACCTACCAATTCTTTATTCCTGCAGTTTCTGCATATATTTGGCAGTTATGGTCATTAGGCAGGCAGTTTTGGAAATCTGGCACATGTTGCAATTATTCAAGCAGTAAGTCCCAGCCCTGAAAAACCAGAAGCATAATCTCATCCAGGACAATCAAAGGAAAAGTACCTTTTTCTTTCTGACTTTCATCAGTTCTTAGTTGTAACACAAGAAGGACCGCATGTTGAAGCTGACCCCATACTAGGGGTATGTATTCTAGGAGGGATCTCAAAACTAAAGACAGAAAGGAGATTTAAAGGATCTCTGAAGCAGCCACAACATAGCATTCATCAAGTGTTCAGCCAAGGAAGCACTTATGGCATCTCTAGGGCACAAAGGCATAAAACCTCCAATCGTTTCCATATTGTAAGGATTCTGCAGGTGTTAGGTCAGACTTCTGAGGTGCTGAAACACTTTGACACTATATTCATCCTTATTCTGATCACTGTAAATAGAAGTTGAATCTTAGGGGTAAATGTTAGGATTCAGTGCTTCCTTATCACATATAGCCTAACTTGACATAGAAAATTCTTTATTGGTTCAGCGCTGGAAGGTCACCACTGAGTTTAAATGCACAAAGGCAGTTCTTCCTGGAAGAGTTATCACCTACTATCATTTCATCCTCAGGCAATAGGTTTGTGGATGCATGTTTTGTGGTGCATGTGTTTTCATAAATATTCCTGCAAGGGAGAAAAATCAACCTGTATCCAGTATATGATAAATCTAGTCCTTTGATACACTTGAAGTTGTTTATTTCAAGTTTTAATGACTTGTTGCCAATCTTCTCAAACTTTCTCTGCTTTCTTCCAAGAGTTCTGGAAAATTTGCTAGGCATATAGACCTAAAAGTAGCTCATTGTCCCTCATGTATCAGCTGAAAGTAGTCCTTTCCACAGGCACCCTGTCTGCTTGCAGAAGCTCCTTTTGTTCTGATGAAGCTCTTATTTACTATAGATTTCTGAAAATTGTGGGGTATAGTAAAGTCTTAAAATAAAACCATGAACACCACAGACATTTAAAAGATGTTTAGAAAATTGTGCAGGATAGATCTAGAGAAAACTTTTGAGAAGGAAGTCTCATAGTACATATGAAGATTAGCAAACAGGTTTCATTATTGTTATTATTATTACTAGTAGTAGTAATAGCAGTGGTATTTGGAAGGACAAAGAGTGGAAGCAAAACTTTTCTGAAATGTTTCTGTAATGGAGAAGCTCTACGTTATCTGTTTGGTCTACGTATGTCCTCTGGAGCAGCAGAGGCTGCTGCTTCCGTTTCAGGAGACAGGGGTGAGTTCATGGGGAGCAGTGATTGCAACAGAGGCCACAAATGCCCACTACCACCATCTGGCACCATGTGTTTTTTACCCTGTCACCTGGTAATCAAGCTGCATCTACTTCAATTGTGTTTTCCTGTGAATAATTAAAAAAGGTATCATACTCTCTAAAATATATTTACAGTCAGCTCACAGATAGTAGAGTATGCCTTATCTTCCTTCAGGGGAAGGGGATTTTAATAGAAGATGAATTCAATGAAAGGACAGGGGCTTTTAAATAAATAAATTTGTGTGAAGGAACTGATATTCTCTATTAGTTCAAAAGCACATGGTATCTTTTCCAGCCATGGTACATTTAATTTTAAAGACTTTATGTTAAAAAGCTTTTATACAGATATTTGCAGAACCGAAGCCAATGTCCTTAAAAAAAAAAGGAGTTTTAATTAAAAATATTAGATCCCCATAGCACTTAAGAGTTTTAGCATCTTGAATCTTAATTTTCCCCAAATGCCCAAGCTTCCCAACTGAGTGTGGGAAAAGTTTAGAGCTCTGTTTTTCAGAAGTATCTAGGAACTAGAATGACAACTAGTCAGTGCCTGAGACTCCCATTAGTTAGAATAATAGATTCCTAGAGTATCCTGAGTTGGAAGAGACCCATGAGGATCATTGACTCCAAATCCTGCCTCCACGTGGGGCAACCTAAAAGTTAAACCAAAAAAAAAAATTTAAACATAAAGCTGGGCATTGTTCAAACAGTTATTGAAGTCCAGTTGGAGTCTTGGGACCATGATCACTTTCCTCAAGAGATTGTTCCAGTGTTTGACCACCTTCTCAGTAAAGAACTTTTTCATAATATCCAGTCTGAATTTCTGATTATGTAGCTTTAATCCATTCCCTCACTGGACACCAGAAAGAAGAGATCAACACCTCCCTCTCTGCTCCCTTCATGAGGAGGTTGTAGACAGTGATGAGATCACCCTTTAGGCTTCTCTTCTTTTAGCTAAATAAAATATACTCATCTGCTCCTAATAAGTCATGCCTTCTAGTCCTTTTGGCATCTTTGTTCCCCTCCTTTGGACACATTGTAATCTATTATAGAGCCTCAAACTGCACAGAGTACTTCAGGTGAGGCTGAGCCCAGTGGTACAATCTCTTCTTTCAACCAGTTAGGTGTGCTGTGCTTGACGGATCCCAGGGGACTTCATGTCCTTCTGATCTCTAGGGCACTTTGTTGACTCGTATTGAGCTTATCATGAACCACACAGTTGCTGTGGGATTTCAGGTGCTTAAATACTTGTCTGGCCGTGAGAACTGAACCAAGGATGTGGAGGGAGCACTGGGCCTTGGCCTCAGCCTCTTCCTGTCTCTGAGGTCTGGCTGAGGGGCACTGTATTCACAAAGGCTTCCCTGTTCCACGCACCCTCTGATGCCTGTTACTGTCCAGTGTGAATCAAGACCAGAGGAAAAAAGTTCAGGTAGCAGAAATAAGGGACAGCTCTGATAATGAAGGTACCACTATAACTGACTTTATACCTTCTGGAATAGAAGACGCATCAAGTTGTCTTAGTGTGTAAACCTCATCCCTGCATAAAGGGCTGTCAACCCACTGTGCTGGGTGAAAAGCAAGCTCCTACTGTTCGCATATCATCTTTGGATCAGTTACTTAAAAGGCGTTTCTAGTACTAAAATGTAAAAAGTGATGGTATTGTTATATATCATGACGTTTAAACACAAATGGTTGAATCTTTAATGGATAGCTCATGGGCTAATAATCACATTCCCCTGAAATAAGAATTTCTTACGTAAGTAAGGGGAGGAGATTTGGACTGTCATCAACATCTGTAAATTGTATAAAACTCTGAATATCACTGTCCTGTATTTCCGTTTGTAAAATGACTTTGCCTGGACCTTTTGCAGAAGGATGTTCATCTACAGAAAGAGTCCAAAGATATAATGCTTCTTTGCCTTGCATTCAAAAGGTTCTCTTTGTTGAGGATCTTCACAGATTAATTTCTGAAATTACTAGTTTTATAGCAAACATTTTAGAGTACAATGCAGAATTGTATTCAAGATTTCTTGTGCAAAAAACTGAAAAGGAACATTTCAGCAATTCTCACTGTGAAGTATACTGTCTTGTAACTGTATCAGCATTTAGTAAACCTTTATTGTTCTGCAATGAGTACATATAAAAATACCATAGGCAGTCTCATATGCTTTTTCCTACAAGCTATTAACATAAAAATATATCTTATTTTTGAATCAAATTTGTATAATAGAAGTTTTCATCCTTATCCTAGAGCATTGCACCATAAGGTAAGGAGAAGTGACTTATTTACAGCTCTGCTATGGGCAAGTGAAACTATAGAATTTGAATATGCACATCATAGTTACCTCTCTGCTGTTCTAGACAAAAAAAAAAAAAGTAAAACCACTGCAGAAAATTAACACTTAGTACTTTGAAAAAATGCTTTTCTTAACACATTCATTTACTGAATACATCTGAGATTGAACATACCAATATAGTTTTATAACAAAAAAAAATATATTTAAAATGTAGAAAAGAAAACATACTGGAACAGTTTTGTGCAAGGACAAAAAAAAAAAATTTGAACAGTTATTCTATTTTCCAGTTTCCAAAGGTTCTACATTAAATGAAAAACCTCACTCAGTAGCTCCTGCATTTGCCTGTTTCTGGTGTTAATTATCTTTTGTTTGCCCTTGATAATCCTGAGTTGGTATGCAGATAATGAAGGCTGCAGATTCATCTCAAAGTGTAAAAAACAATGGCATTGTCAATTCTGCATCACAACACTTTATAATTTATGAATGTTATCCACATTAAGGAGAATGCTAGACTTTTAAAATTACTTCCATGAATAGATTAAATTACAAGTATTATTACATTTCATTTTATTAAGTGCGTCTTAGTAGTTATTAGGGCAAATGAACATGTTCTCTCAATTACATAATAACATTAGAACTAAAAATTATGCATTGACACTCCCAAATGCATAATACGGCATTGTATATTAATCATCCCAAACAATATTTTTGGTTTATATGAAGACGATTATTACCTATTGAAAAATAACAGTCTTACTGATTTATTGCAATTCAGCCCAAAGAATGATTTTTCATATAAAAGCTTTGATTCTTTTCTGGATAGTTAATAATTTCTAGCTCCTAGAAAAAAAATGTGAGGGTCTTTTAATTACTTTCTTTTATTAATCTAAGTACAATAAGACAAAGTTTATCATATATTTCATTTTTAAATATCCTGGACAAGACAGTGTAGCACACATTCAGCATATACCAATAATTTAAGAGAAGATTTGTTAATTTTTGCTTTTAGCTTTTCGCACATTGTAATTATTTACACGATATGGTTTTTCAGTTACATTTTAATTCCCTCAAACAATTCTGGTGGGCAGATATGTGGGTTGCCATGCTGCCTTTTATTCCAAGGAAAAACTTTCATCTAAGTAGATTAGCATTGTTTAGGGCATTGCTTAAGAACAGGAAAAGCACCTGACACTAGCATACTGACCTGAGTGGCAACATTTGAACTCACTGAAGTCGTAGGAGGATTGAGACCTTGCACAGTACAAACACGTGTGGTAGCAAAGCATTTTAGGCACCCGCAGAGCAATTGAAATACTTTCAGATACTTTTTCAGTATCATATTTTTATTTGTCTGTGATATATGCATTAATTGCATTCCTTGTAAATGCATTTCTTTTGTTTAAATTGCCTAGATAACCATGTATCATTTTTTCCAGTATTTCTAAAACTTTGTGTGAATTAGATCTGGTAATGCACATACTGGTATACTGTTATTTGCTTTGACAGAACTGGCAAATTTTTCAGCATGATTACTTAAGGGATAATAATTCAATCATTAAAAAAGCAATTTGTTTTCATTTATTGCATTTTGCTATTTTGATTTGAAATTGAGGTTAACAAACATGCTGTCAACATTATTGTCTGATTTTGCCTCTCCATAAAACATTGGTACATGCTGGACTGGTGTTTTCAGGGGGCAGTTATTGACTCATCAGTAAAGTAACAAAAAGAGATTATTCTGGTATTATTCATATCAGCTACAGATTAACAGTCAATAAATCAGATTTGTAAGTGAATACAAATCACTAAGTTTGTTGATCTAAATATTAAAATGTTAACATATGACTTTATCATATGAGTCTTGAACACGCTGCATGATCAGTTCAATTCAGCAAGAAGAGCATATAAATGTGCAATATTATGTAGTCCTAGAGAATAACAAAAATGCATTTTATTTTGATACATTTTTGCATGTAAGCTCTGTCTGAGAATTTAAATGTCCTTTGTGCTGCTTACAACCAACTTTTTCCTCACATATTCTGCTCTTATGCTTCCTACCAGCTAGCATAGAATTTATGAATGTGATCCACAGAAAGCATGTGGAAATGTCTCTAACAGTGAACATTCAGAATCAGCAAATGCTCTAATTGGTCATTTCATGGGAGTATGTAGTCACTGTAATTAGACATTGTTTATATTAGCAATGTATTGGGTAACATGAAATGACTAGGTGATCCTTTCTGGCCTAATGTTATTAACTAAACAAAGTAAGTTAGACTCTTTGTCATCATTACATCGGAT
The DNA here is from genome assembly GCF_025592945.1 of Manacus candei. Taxonomy (NCBI): domain Eukaryota; kingdom Metazoa; phylum Chordata; class Aves; order Passeriformes; family Pipridae; genus Manacus; species Manacus candei. The sequence goes on from NW_026138091.1 coordinate 15,192,705, forward strand.
TAAAAATGACTGGAACTAATACACGTGCAGTTCACAAAATAACTAGCCTTCTTAGTTCCAATTAGTCCTCAATTAAATTGTATCAGCAGTGGTGTCAGACTTACAGATACATTAAATTGTCTTTGAATCTCTCTGATTCCTTTAGTTCTCCCTTGTGCCAGTAAGGAAGTTTCAGAAATGAAAGTGTTAACAGCTCCTTTGAAATTACTCCTATTTAAGAAGAAAAATCATATTACTTTCTTAATCTTTCTAATTCTATTCTCATAAGATGATCTTGGATTTGTTCCTTTAACACAGACTCTTTAGTGCAGTCTTGATTTCCCTGTTAATGAATTGAGAAGATGACATCAGACTCTTAGGTAAGTGCTATAAACTCAGTCATCTGATTCTTATAGTAAGATGTCATGTGTAAAAAAAACCCAATATTTTGTCCTTTCTTACATCAATGTTTCTTTGAAAAGAAATAGTTGGGTGTTATATAGGTAGCACACAAAAGACCATGTAGTAATTTGTAATTTACCTTTTGATCATCACAAGAAAAATTTCTACTGGGAAATGAAAGCCAAACATAATTCACTAAAATTACACTGAATGCCCTTTAATCAATACAGTTAAATCTAGAGTTTGTTGTTAAATCGATCCTCTCCTTTATAGAGATATACTGTCTTGATTGTTTTAGGGATAATTATTTCACAGGGAATTTTTACAATGATTAGTAGAAATGAGACAACAGTAAACTTGACTCGGAGCCATTGAATTACTGTGCTGCAGAGTGCATTTGTCTCTTCTAGTTTGAAGCTTACTGATATCAATACTGATTTATATCATTTCATGCAATGATGTTTTCCTGAGAGAAATGAAGTGAAGCTGATTTCATTTCAGAAATGAACAGCCTCTGTGCTTGTTTTTCTTTTACAGAAGTGTCAGCTCTTGCCAATATAAATACTCACTGATGCAGATTTTCTTTGCTTTCCTGCTTTTATCACTTAGGCTGATTCCTTGACATACATCATATTGAAAAAGTCCAGATAAACTTTGGAGAAATAAAAAAAAAATGTTTAGACTAGAAAGACAAAGGTTGAACTAAAGAATTACTTAAAATAATCTTACTGAGCTATTTCTATACATATGAAAATGCAATTTAAATATCAGACATTTAAAAAGTCAGAAGTTTTCTTCTTCAGTTTCCATTTGTAAACGAAGATTCTTTGTAAGTCTCTGTGATTTTAACAGCTCACATACCATAAGTCAATACAGCATTTAAAAAGATAGAGTCAGAGGGATGAGTTTCTATGGATGAAATAGATGTAATTGCTTGCACTACTCTATCGAAGTGAAATTGAATTGCAATGCATTACTCAGAAAAATAGACTTATGTAGAAGTTTGATTAACATAATAAAGTACATATTCTATGTATGAATGAATAAAGGATGGTAAGTATAAAGCTTGAACTTTTGCATTATGTATTCTGTCACCTAAACTTTTCATTAGTAAGAATATGGTGAATTATGTAATTCAGAGAACATCCCGACTAGAGTGTCTTTTCAAGCAAGCAGTCTAATTGATGATAGTTACAATTTCATGTAAAATGAAATAATTCTCTAATGAATAACATAATAAAAAAGTGTTTGTTTTTCACCCTTAAATTGTCATTAAAGCTTAATATCTAATGCAAGGAATTCCTTTAATTTAACATCAATTTTGGTACTATATGTTTTTAAATGAGTGTTTAATATTAATTCTAACACTTTTTCAAGGAACAAGGAAAAAAAGTTTTTAGTATTTATAATAAGAAAGCATATTCTGAAATTGGTTACTACCTAAATGTTATAGAAGTGGAAATCTAGTTCAAATGATCATTTCAGAAATGTATAATTTACTGCACTTACTATTGGCTGTAGCTTTAACTAGAAAATTGTACAAATAAAGTAAAAAAGCTGTTCTGAGAAACAGGAAAGAATTATTTATTGAAATATATTGAATATTACATTCCTAAAATAGGAAACTCCAGCTGCCTTTTTGAGGTATCTGGTACTTATTTATATCCTTAGATATTATTTTTTAACTATAAATTCATTCATATTTTTGGTAGTCAATATGTAAATTTTGTTCACCTTACTCTGCAGAATAAGGCATTTCTCATAACAGTGGTTCAACTTTAATTAATCAGGGATTAATTTAACCTTAATATATGCTTTATTTTAAATTGCTGCAGAGATTTGTTGTGTTTATCATCTAAACTTGGTCCAGGTTAAGATAATATGAACAGAATGGCCCAAACCACTGAGCTCTGCT
>NW_026138091.1:15197500-15240000 GCF_025592945.1 Manacus candei
AACACTTAGTGGATTACAGGTTTATTCACCACCTGAATTAAATGTTGTGTGTTTTTTTAATATTCTATATACCATTTTATTTTTATTATTGTTATTATTATTATTATCATTATTATTATTATTATTATTATTATTATTATTATTATAAACAGCTACTGATATATTGACCTGCACAGCTTGTTATTACAGAAAGAAAATGTTGTCATACAGGAATTTTGCTTCCTGAGAATTTTGTTTTCATGATTTGTTTTCATTTCAGTTTGCTGTTGACTCAATCCCAATTGGCCTCTGGGCTACCGACCACAGTTTTGAGGCTGTTCTTAGTTCCAAAGGATAATTTCTGCCTGGGTATCATCTATGTAATGATTATCCAAGTGTTATGTGGCTGCCAGCCCTTGCTGTTAAATTCATAGAAGTGGTAAAAAATTACTGTTTGCTTGCTAAATCCCCCTTCCACACTCTTAATATAGGATCTTAGTTATGTTCCATGGATCATCTGGGAAAAACAAATGTCTTGAGGTGGAGCTAATACTATTGCCCTTCTTTGCATAGCTAGTGGTCCAGATGAGTATTGTACTGTTTGTACATAACCTGAAAGTGAGTATAGAAATGTGCACTCTTCAAAAGATAATAGCTCAATGTAATATAGGAATGAGAGTTACTATTCCAGCTCCTTTCCATAAATGTTACTTTATAGAAATGATCAGGATGAGGATCTGCAAAGTTATTTTTTTCTGTGATGCAACATCCACAGATGATTTCAAAAAAGAAAGCTGGGAATTCTAAAAGACAAAAGACAACAGTTCTCAAAAATAGGTATTTTGGTTGCAAGAGGACTTTTGTCACAACTGAATGTAGTTATCAATCTCTATCACATTTTAAGGTTTAAATGTAACAAAACTACTCTTTCTGATGATTTAAACCCAGGAGGCTGAAGTCAGAAGTGATATGTAAGACAATTATTACATTGATAGGTTATCCATATTGCTATGAATACTTTTGTGGATTGATTCAAACTGTCCTGAACATTCATCACACGTTGATGAAGATATAGGTAGCTAGAAATAAGTGTGTGTTCAAAGAGTAGCTATCTTTTGGCTTATAAAATTCTGAACGGCTTCATGTTTTGGTTTTCTTCCTCAATTCAAGAGTTTTGTTTCCATGGTGCTCTTATACCAATATAATCTTTCTTAAACTATTAGAGTCAATTTTCAGGCAATCTAGAGAGAGGGAAGAGGAAAAACAGTTATTGTAAATACAAATTCAGTCGAAGTGATGCATCATACATATATTGAGACAACTTCAGAAGGGTGTATGTTACATCCATATTCAATTAATGAGGTATGTTTCAATTTTTATTTACATTTGTATAAACGGTGAGGATCCAAACTATCAAAAATAATCAGCTGTGTTCTGGTCCAAATGGATCCTGGTGCACAGTGCTATTTCTGAAAAATTCCTTAGAAATTATTCTTCCTACTGAAGAAGAAGTAGAACTAAATCATAGTTCATCAGTATCAAAGATCAGTATATTTTACACAGTCATCCAAAAAACTCAAGAAGAATCAGCTGGAAATGCATAGTGTAAAGAACTTGGTATTCACCAGAAGTTTATACTTTTTCCCTGTTTGTTTCCAAGTCTTACTGATGGACGCATGAAACATAGAGTTGCCTGTAAAGGTATTCAAGTTGAGGTCACTACAAAGGCCTGTGGGTTTTATGATTTACAGGTGGAAATTCAACATAAATGTAAGGGCTTATTTGGCCAGGGAGATAGACCTACTCTTAATGGTCTGGGTAATGTGCTGAGGAAGATCTCTGTTGGACTGACGTGGGGACACAACAGCAGACGTGGAAACTGGAATTCCTGTTGCACCAAGCAGTGATGAGGGCATCTGTGAGACAGTTCAGTAACTTCTGATACCTCAAAAACCAAGGAACTTAATATAGATACTGACAGTTTTCTTCCCTATTTCTATATTTTATGCTCTGTCAACAGAGAAGTTGACTAGTTAATTCTGAATGAGGGAAAAGCCAGAGAAAACCAGAAGACCCTCTAAGATTCCAGAGGCATAAATATTATTTATGACACGTCATTTAACTGAGGGAAATAAATGCTAATAAATGCTCAAAATAAAGAAAATAAAAATGTGATTTATCATAGTCAGAGATGATGGTTATTCATCAGAAATACCTATTTTTTCCTATTTTTTTTTCATTTTTCATTTACATAGTTGCTTAAGATGCTTTTGATATTGGTAGCTCAGGGAGGAGCAAATGCACACACTAAGGACTTGGATAAGTTTCTGCTATTTGAAATTGCTAGAGATTTTATTAAATAACACCATAGCTCAGGACAAGCTGATGGCATTTCACAGTCTATTTCCCCATATTCCCTAAATGCTGATTTACCAAGAATCAAATGCATGTACACATACACATACTCTGGAGCATGTGTTAAAGCTGTGCTAAACATTTTCCATGTAACTTCCAGATGGTAACATTTTGCCAGAAAGCCTGGTACTTAGAAATGATAAATAAATAAAACAAACAGAATCTTGTGTTGTAATAAGGAGACAATGGAACAGCTGCAAAGCATGGAGTAAATTCAGCTTGACTTGCTGTGAACACAGTGGCTGGATTTTACCCAAGAGATATTAGCAACATTCAGATTCCTAAGGGGAATATTGTGAAGAGAAAAGAAGGGATCTCATCGGGAGGTCTCTTAGCACATTTGGAAAAATAAACACAGAAACTATGAAAAATAATATTTAAGCAGGAAAATCAGCATAGGTTGTCCTCCTGCAGTATGTTGAAAAAAACATGAACTTGTCTTGGGAAGAAAAAATAGTGAACAGAGCTTTGTTTTATTTTGTTTGGAGGGAGAATTAGAAAGAAGATGGAGGGAGGCTGGAGCTTGGGAAGGCAAACTGTGTGACAACAAAAGCCACCAAGTGAAGAAAAGAGAAACATTGAAGGTAAGGAAAGCAAAAGCAAAGAGGGTGTATCAAGTGTGTTTCTAAAGGGTGCTACTCATTAAAGAAAAGAAAGCCCCTCCAAGCTTCCCGAGTTATATTTACAAGGGCAAAAGTATCACATAACACAAATGCTTCTGTCATAAAAGCCATTTTCAGTTCAAGCAACTTTTGAGAGCAGTTCCTCACCACCAGTAGTTGTAACTACAAGTGCAGTAGTAAAAGCTACAGTAGGTGAAACAGTTCTGTCTGTTTTGCTTTGCCTTTCATGGGTGGGCTGTCTTCTACTTATGGTAGTGCACATTGATTGCTCTTTGCTGAACGTGGTATAGTAATAACTCACGGAGACTTGTATTATTGATGTCCTCTTGTTATTGAAAGTGAAATATTGGGGTTTTTTCTCTTACAAGGTAGTTCTATGTAATAAGGATGGACACCCTGACATGCATTTATGCTTTAGGAACACACATTTGTAAACAATGACCTGTGTGAAAACCAGTGGCAGTGATAAAAATGGAAACCAGTGATCAAACTTAGTAACTATGCATCAAGCAGGTAAATCACATTCCTGTATGATGATTTCCTGTTATTCAACTGGTAGGCAGAAATTTCTGAGTTGGAAACTGTAGTAGTTTAAGAGAAAGTAAAACGGGGTCACATTAATCTGTAGTCTCTTACGTTTTCACTCAAATGCATGAAGGAGGATAGGCAAGAATTTCCAACAAAACCATCACTCTGACTTTGGCTTAACTGGGTTGACATGAGCAAATGACTTTTTTTGCCTAGTATGTGCTCCTCTGATTTTTACATCCTTGATATCCCAGTTTATACATGTGTACATGCTGACTTCCTCCAGGACACCACGACCCATTGTGATAATTGCACTGCTAAAGCTACCTGCTGTGTTAAAGGTCAGCAGAAGGGCCTTAGTGGTGAAGTGGCACTTGCCTATCAAAATGCAAAATACTGGGCTGAAAGAAGTAAAACTCAACTATTATACATTACTAAACTCGAGACATTCAAAGTCGAGTATATCATTCTCAGGTACCAATACCCAGAGAAGAATGTCACAGCATGACTCCATCCTCGTGATGGAGACTGAAAGAAGAATGAAAAATAATGCAAAGTTATCTCCTTTTTGTTAAATCTATTGTAATCTTGTATTCTTCCTCTGCTACTGCACAGAAATAAAGACATTTTAATCCCAGGGTACAACTGAGAGAAGCCCTGATCTAATAATTGTAAAACCTCTCTATCCGATATTTGAGAACTCAGAGTACATGTCACTTATGAATATTCACACAGACCACTAAAAGAATTATATTCTGTCTGCAGTTACAGGAAGGAAAGGAACATGATCTAAAGAGACAGCAGTATTTTATGGAAATATTGAGGGCATCCAAAACAAAATTCTTGCAGGAAAATTTTTCGGGATTGGTATAATGGACTAGCAATTACACCATTATGAAGCACATCTTTTAAAGGTAACGAAATACAGGAATTAATCTCAAATATCAGAAAAGTTGGAATTCTTCAAAGTAATGTGTTCATGTGCATGTTCCTGCAGGAGTATCCATGTTGTTCAGGTAAGACATGGAATGCAAAAGCCTGATACAAACTTTCCAAAACAAACTAGAAAACCAAGCTAAACACAAATTTTTTTTCTTAATGGAAGATAAGTTTTTATCTGAAAAAGGAGTTAGCCTCCTGAAAGCCTGCCCTGAAGTTTACAGTTAAGGTTAGCTAAAAATATGCATTTTACACTTATTCATGTCCCTTAAAATTAAGCAAACTGCAGAATTCCTTGAAAGTAAAGTAATAAATGTTTAATAAGATTATTTTCCGCTGTTTTCTGACAAGTCATCGCTTACATATAAAAAGGCCTAATCTCATCTTGTCATGAAATGGACTTGTCCAATGGCAGATGTACTAACCCAAGCAGATACTCAGTAAGTTTGGAGGGCTGATTTTCCTCTGAAGTGAGAGACTTCTTGTGTTTACAGTATTTCCTGAAAAAATACTGTAAAAGTGGCTTTTCACGAGTTCTTAAAAATAGAGGTAAGGTAGTGCTGAGACCTCTAAAACCAGAGGCTGATGGCGGTTTACCTGCTATCACAATGCTGCTGAAAGGAAGAGAGCACTCTCTCTCTCCTTCATCTCTCTTCCTATTTTTCCTTCCTTTGAACCCTCCCCCTGGCAACACCGGTGTCCCTCCCTTCCAGAATTGTCCTGGTGATGCTGCATTGAGGTTTTTTTTCTTCTCTTATGTTCTCATTTAGTCAATGTGATGTCCATCCACAAGAAGGGCTGGAAAGAGGATCAGGGAAACCACAGGCCTGTCAGCCTGACCTCAGTGCCCGGCAAGGATATGGAACAGCTCATCCTAAGTGTGATCACACAGCACCTACAGGACAGCTGGGTGGTCAGAGACAGTGAGCAAGAGGGGCAGGTCCTGCCTGACCAACGTGATCTCCTTTTATGACCAGGTGACCTGCCTGGTGGATGAGGGGAAGGATGTGGATGTGGTCTACCTGGACTTCAACAAAGCCTTTGACACTGTCTCCCATGGCATACTTCTGGAAAAGCTGGCAGCCCATGGCTGGGACAGGGGGACCCTCTGCTGGGTTAAGAACGGGCTGGAGGGCTGGGCCCAGGGAGTGGTGGGGAACAATGCTGTATCCAGTTGGTGGCTGGTCATTAGTGGTGTCCCCCAGGGATCAGTGTTGGACCCAGTTCTATTTAAGATCTTTATTGATGATCTGGATCAGGGGATCAAGTCTACCATTAGCAAATTTGCAGATGACACCAAATTGGGGTGGAGCGTTGATCTGCTGTGGGTAGGATGGCTCTAAAGAGGGACCTGAACAGGATGGATAGATGGGACGAATCCAACAGGATGAGGTTCAACAAAGCCAAGTGCCAGGTCCTGCACTTTGGCCACAACAACCCCATGCAGCGCTACAGGCTGAGGACAGAGTGTCTGGAGAGCAGCCAGGCAGAAAGAGACCTGGGGGTACTGATTGACAGCAGGCTCACCTTGAGCCAGCAGTGTGCCCAGGTGGCCAAGAAGGCCAATGGCATCCTGGCCTGGATCAGGAACAGTGTGGCCAGCAGGACCAGGGAAGTGATTCTTCCCCTGTACTCAGTGCTGGTGAGGCCGCATCTCGAGTGCTGTGTTCAGTTCTGGGCCCCTCAATTTAGGAAGGATATTGAGTTGCTGGAGAGTGTCCAAAGAAGGGCAACTGAGCTGGTGAAGAGTCTGGAGCACAAGTTCTTTGAGGAGTGGCTGAGTGAGCTGATGTTGTTTAGCCTGGAGAAGAGGAGGCTCAGGGGAGACCTCATCACTCTCTACAACTACCTGAAAGGAGATTGTAGCCATGTAGGTGTCGATCTCTTCTTCCAAGCTACCAGTAATAGGACAAAAGGGCACAGTCATAAGCTGTGCCAGGGGACATTTAAGTTAGACATTAGAAAGAAATTCTTTACAGAGGGAGTGATTAGACATTGGAATGGGCTGCCAGGGGAGGTGATGGAGTCACCGTCCCTGGAGATATTTAAGAAGAGACTGGATGTGGCACTTAGTGTGTGTCTAGTTGACAGGGTGGTGTTGGGTCATGGATTGGACTCAGTGATCTCAGAGGTCTTTTCCAGCCTGGTTGATTCTGTGATCTGTGAATCTTATCATACCAGGAACAAATCTAAATATGCAGGGTCTATCTTTTTATAGCTTTACTCTTGTTTTCTGTTATTTTATCAAGTATTCAGGAAATTACTACTATCTTTATATTCTCTGGGTCATTGCTAGTCTGTTCTTCATTTCTTATTTTTTGTAGTTTACTTAGTTCATTTAATTTTCTATTCAATTGATGTTATTGCTGATTTAATAAGCAAGCAAACTTCTTTCACTAGCAGTTCAGGTCCTTAATTTTAAACTCCTTCAAAGCTTCTTATTTCCTGGTTTTCTTAGCTTCCTCTTTTGAATGCTTGACCATTAGTTGATTATTGTTTAATTTTATTTTAAACTGAACAAGAAAAAAAGTTTCCTGCAGTTTTGAGTCTTCTGGTGCTCTGAGTTAAAAAACGAGTGGTCATTACAGTTAAATTCATGTTAAGGAACAATCAGCTGCAATATATTTAGTCATGTTAGAAAAGGACTGTTATGCAATTATGGCTGCAAAAAAAGCCCTTCCAGAGATGGAACTATATATACCCACCAAAGCTAATGACCTTGACTAAGAGGGTTCGCATAGTACTAGGTCTTATCTTCTACTATCACAACCTCCTTTGCACTTATATTAATGTTTACAACGCAAATGCTGTATCTATTATAGTAAAGAAGTAAATATTGTGTAAGTATGGACTGATGACTCATCATATAAGTGGATGAGAGAGTGCTGGAAACTGAGGAGTATGTAGTACAGGTGATGCACCTTTTATTGCAACATTAATTTGTTCACTGAAATATTTTTAAATGTGTAGATTTAAAATAAAAAAGAAAATCTTTTTTTACATTTTGCTTTGAATTTTTATACTGAATTTTATTGAAACATACTTTTAAAAATCAGTCATTTTGGTATTCATTTTTATCAAATTATAATCTTTTACCACTTAATAATAGAGGAGCAGAAGCTTTTTAAGCACATAACAACTGTGACAATTTGATGGAATTCAGTTTGAGTAATAATTTTATCAAATAATATATTTCTTTTAAAAAATGCCATTTATTAAAACATTATCCACAATTTAGGCAGAATGGTAAAGCAAATGTCATTTTTAAACACACGACCCACCTTTGCTAAAAGTGCAGCACAATCACAACATATTATAGGAAGTGTTGGCATGCTTTGGAAGACAGGATGACTCTATCAATAGATTATTAAACTTACAGATGAATGCACAGCATTTCTGAGCTAAATACTACTTATTCACTTCTTCCCATGCATCTCCATTGATTTTATGAGTTTTCATGGGTCTAACTTAAGACAGGATATGATTCTCAGCACCTTATGCATGAAGACACACTTTTGTGACATAGACTAAAGCATTCGTAGACTCACAAAGAGCAACTTTTGCTCTCTTTGGACATTTTCTAGACTAACGCCCCAGGGAAAGTGTAGTCCTGGAGACAGGATCTGGCAGATACCAACATAAAAGCAAACTCAGCATGGATACTTTTAGGAAAGACTGGATGCATTCCTTTGGCAATCACAGATCCTCCAGTGAAGGATGGAAATAAAATTCCTTAAACTGAAGTTCTTCTGTGGAAAGGAGACACAGACAGAAGATGCAAAACATACTGAAATACAATTAACTATCAAGTATAAATAGTAGCAGGGACTGAAAGCAAATGTAAGGGTCTACTTACATAATTTCAGAAATGGAAACTGTAACTCTCAGTGAGAAGGCCAGAAATATTTCTTTCCACACTTCAATTCCTCCCATAAAACTCTCAAGAAGAGTTTCTTCCAAGATACCTGGACTGTCTTCATAAAGCACCAAGCTTGTGATATTTCTCCTTTTGCAGCTAATTTTATCTCTGTAGAATGTTTTAAATTATCTTCTAAGATTAAAATGTTTACCTGGGAGGAAGATGAGTTGCATCCTCCACCTGCAGAAATCTAGAAAACTCAGCAGTTCAGACTGTAGACTCAGCTAAGCAGACAAGCATCTACACCTGCTGATGGTCCAGCTACCTCTCAGAGAGGCTACATGGCCTGAATGAGACTGGCTGGAGCACAGACACATGATATCACAATAATGTCCAGAAGTCTGATTTCATTTAGTCAATGAAAGAACATAGTATTATGCATTCAAAGTGAAACACTGTCAATCAAAGAGCCTGAGAGTGCTCCAGCCCTTGTGCCTCATAGACCACAAGCAAGGGCACCTGATGGGTAAATCACAGAATCAAGTGGGTTAGAAAAGACCTCTGAGATCATCAAGTCCAATCTATGATCCAACACCACCTTGTCAACTAGACCATGGCACTAAGTGCCACATCCAGTCTCTTCTTAAACACCTCCAGGGACGGTGATTCCATCACCTCCCTTGGCAGCCCATTCCAATGCCCAATCACTCTTTCTGCAAAGAACCTCTTCCTAATGTCCAAACTAAACCTCCCCTGGCACAGCTGAAGACTATGTCCTTTTATCCTACTGCTTGTTACCTGGGAGAAGAGACCAATCTCCATCTGACTACAACCTCCTTTCAGGTGGTAGTAAAGAGTGATGAGGTCTCCCCTGAGCCTCCTCTTCTCCAGGCTAAACAGCATCAGCTCCCTTAGCCCTCCTCATAGGACTTATTTAATTAAATTATTTAATTTACTTTGAATTGCTTGACACGAACAACACTGTTTTGATAACAGTTATGTTCAATTTAGGTCTTTATGAGGGAATTGAGAGAAAAAGGTAGGTAAGTAGGTCATACTGTTGACTGACAAACAAGGTGGTACTTTCCCCTACACAAAACACCAGCTCCCTCAGCCACTGCTCAAAGGACTTGTGCTCCAGACTCTTCATCATCCTCATTGCCCTTCTTTGGATACGCTCCAGCAACTCAATATCCTTCCTAAATTGAGGGGCCCAGAACTGAACACAGCACTCGAGGTGTGGCCTCACCAGCGCTGAGTACAGGGGAAGAATCACTTCCCTGGTCCTGCTGGCCACACTGTTCCTGATCCAGGCCAGGATGCCATTGGCCTTCTTGGCCACCTGGGCACACTGCTGGCTCAAGGTGAGCCTGCTGTCAATCAGTACCCCCAGGTCTCTTTCTGCCTGGCTGCTCTCCAGCCTTTCTGTCCTCAGCCTGTAGCACTGCATGGGGTTGTTGTGGCCAAAGTGCAGGACCTGGCACTTGGCCTTGTTGAACCTTATCCTGTTGGATTTGTCCCATCTATCCATCCTGTTCAGGTCCCTCTTTAAAGCCCTCCTTTCTTCCAACCCTCCTTGCGGATGGGCATCACATTAGCCAGCTTCCAATCATCCGGGACCTCCCTGGTGAGCCAGGACTGGTTATAACTGATAGAGAGCAGCTTGGTGAGCTCTTCTGCCAGTTCCCTCATTGCTCTAGAATGGATCCCATCTGGTCCCATAGACTTTTGATGATCCAAGTCCCATAGACTTTTGATGATCCTCAGCAGGTCACTAACTTCTTCCTCCTGGATAACAGGGGGGATATTCAGCCCTCCATCGCTGTCTACCAGCTCCAGAGGCCAGTTGTCCTGAGGACAACCTGTCTTACTGTTGAAAACTGAGGCAAAGAATGTGTTAAGTACCTCAGCCTTTTCCTCGTCTTTGGCAACTACATTCCCCTCCATGTCCAACAAAGAATAGAGGTTTTCCTTCCCCCTCCTTTTGCTTTTGATGTATTTATAAAAACACTTTTTGTTGTCCTTAACAGAAGTGGCCAGATTGAGTTCAAATTGTGCTTTTGCCTTCCTAATTTTCTTTCTACATGATCTAACTATATTCCTTAACGCTTTATGATTTGCCTGCCCTTTTTTCCAAAGGTGATAGACTCTCTTTTTTCCCTAATTTCCTGCAAAATCTCCCTGTTCAGCCAAGTTGGTCATCTTATGCACCAGCTCACCTTTCAGCACATAGGGACAGCCTGCTCTGGCGCCTTCAAGATTCCTTTCTTGAAGTATATCCATCCTTGCTGGACCCCTCAGTTTTTAAGTGCTGTTTCCCAAGGTACTCTCCAAACCAGCCTCCTGAATAGGCCAAAGTCTGCCCTCTACAAGTCCAGGGTAGAGGTTTTGTTGACAACCTTCTTTACTTCACCAAGTATTGAAAACTCTATTATTTCATGGTCACTGTGCCCCAGACAGCCTCTGACCACCACATCTCCCACCAGCCCTTCTCTGTTTGTAAACAGCAGGTCTAATATGGCCCCACCCCGGTGGGCTCATTTACCATCTGGAGCAGGAAATTATCCTCCATACACTCTAGGAATCTCCTAGACTGCCTCTTGTCCACTGTGTTGAGTTCCCAGCAGACATCCAGCAGGTTAAAGTCACCCACAAGAACAAGGGCTGGTGATCTGAAACCTTCACCAGCTGCTTGTAGAATAATTCATCACCTTCTTCATCCTGGTTGGGTGGTCTGTAACAGATTCCCACCAGGATGTTGGCATTGTTGGCCTTCCCCCTGATTCTGACCCATAAGCACTCAAACTTATCGTCACTGACCTCAAGTTCTACAGAGTCAAGAGACTCTCTAACATATAAAGCCACCCTTCCTACCACACCTATCTCTTCTGAAGAGCATGTAGCCATCCACTGCAGCATTCCAGTCATGTGAGTCATCCCACCACATTTCTGTGACGGCAACTACATCATGGATTTCCTGCTGCACTATGGCTTCCAGCTCCTCTTGCTTGTTTCCCAAACTGCATGCATTAGTGTACATGCACTTCAGCTGGGCTGCTGATATCACTCCTAACCCTGGCTGTCCACCCTTAGGCTCTTCTCTGGAGAGCCTGGTTTCAACCCCTTCCCCCTTCAAACCTCTTTTACTGATCTCATCACTGCCAACCTGTTCTACCAACAGTGGGTAATAATGAGGGCCAAACTGAGGAGTCTCCTGCTAACATTCCTCACCCTGGCCCCAGGAGGGCAGCAGACTTCCCTGTGAGATGGGTCCAGTCAGCATACAGGGTCCTCAGTTCCCCCCAGAAGGGAATCACCGACTACAACTACTCTTTTTCTTAATAGCAGTGACCGTGATCCGTCTAATAGACGGGGTGCAACCGGGAGACCCTCCAGACAAATCTTTTTCCTGGGTATCATTTGCCTGACTCGCTAGGTCCAGGGCCTCATCATACCTGTTCTCTAAGGAAACCATAGGAGGTGATGGGGGTTGGGAGGGCATTCTTTTACCTCTCTGACCAGGGACCTGTTTCCATTTCCCACCATCTACTTGATCTGTTCCATCTGCCTGCTGGCAAGAGGGGCAGAGCTTCTCTGACTCCAGCTGAACTTCTTTTGGGTCTATTTCATTTTCCCTTTCCCTAATACTTCTTAGCCTCTCCACTTCTTCCTTAAGCTCTGCCACTAAACAGAGCAAATCACTCACCTGCTTGCACCATATGTAGTGTCTTTCACACTGTCCTCTGGTACCAACGCCAGGCTCAGACACTCCCTACAGCCAGTGACCTGGACAGATGTGTTCTTCTTGGTGGTTTCTGCCTAGGTTAGAACACATCTTCTGGCAGCAGCATCAATGGCTTTTGATCATTTGGAAACCATTGCTGGATCTAGTTGGATTGGAGAGAGAAAAAAAAACAAACAAACCAAAAAAACCAACCACCAAACAAAACCACGCACATCTACCACACAACCCACCAGCAAGAGCTGGGAGAGTGGCTGTGCCCTTCCTGCTTCAACCTGTGCAAACTGCAAAATTCCTTCTATTAACAAACAAACAAACAAACAAACAAAAAACCACAAACAAACAACAACAACAACAACAAAAAGAAGGTAAGCATTACTCTGATCCTGAGATGTCAGCATTCCTGTGCCGGGTGTCACTGACTCCATCCAGGACAGAAGTAGTGCTTCAGAGGATCCCTTTGCTCTTTCACTTGGCATTTGCTTGTGCAAGAGATCATGTAAGTGCTTCAGTATGCTGGTTGCAGTGATAGTTTGAATAAGAATGATTCTGCTACAAAACAAGACCTCAGGAGTAACCGATTAGAGGAGTGAGTTATTGTAACTTGGGCTGCTGTGTTGCCACTACAATACTGGCTCCAGCGCTATCATCACGGAAACTAAACCACACTTCTTTCTTCACCCCATGGGTGAGTTGACCACACCAGACCCCAGTCAAAACCAACATTTAACTCAAAGTACATATTTTTGTGCTTTAACAGAAGCCAAGTAAGAAATAAATTTCAAAGTGCATTTCAAAATAAAACTGCAGCAGGGTCTTAACAATGAAGTCTTAAGGGTATTGTAGTTTTAAGGGTATTGAGTTTATGGATAATAAATAAAAAGGAAGAATACCATTTCAATACAGTCTAAAAGGAGTTGCTCTTCAGCTCCATGAAGCATAGTAGATTTCAATTTTGTAACAGAATAGGCAGCCTGACGTGTTGATTTTATCTTATAACATGCCAGTAGGCAAGGTACCATCACTAGAAACCAAACTTGAGCTCAGGAGTATAAGCAACAGACAAAGAGATATGTCAAAGTGTGCAGCTCATCCACTAGGAATGGATAAAAGCACTAGAATGCTTTTAAGTGTGTGAGTTGCAACATTTTGCTGACCATGGAATGCAGCCCAGTACCCATATGAGAACTTTCTGCCCATGAAACTGGTTGTCATTTCCATCCCAACCTACTAACCAACTTGTTCTGGTGACATTATAGGAAACTGAGTGACAGTGCCTGAAAGTGCAATTGCTTTTTTGATAGGGAAATTATCTGTTGCCTTCCAAGGGTAAAATCAGATTAAATGGGGGAAAGGGGGCAACATTTAATCACAGCGTAAGATAAAATAATACTGCTGCACAGGTAACAACATATTTGATGTCCCTGGAGTGTTATTTGAGCTGTTTAAATGATTTATTTTTCTCTTCATTCTCTAAATGAAAAATTGCATTTTAGAATTTCTAGACCACCTGAAATATAAAGTCCTTGAAAAAGCCCCAGAAATCCCTTTCTCTCAGATTCATCTGATATTTATTGAAGTAATAAAAAAAAAGTATTTGCCTGCATTTTTTCTCCATTAGAAATAAACAAAAACAAATATTCAAAATGAAAACTTAAAAGCTTATGTTTTGCAACTGGTAAAATTAGTTTATCTGAGTTTTCCTTTTGTTTCCTCCCACAGAACTACTTACCAAATTTCTTTCAATTAATAAATCCTGAAGTAGTTTTTTGAAGGTAATTTACTATTTTTGTCCTTGTAATATCAGAAGTTATTGATCATAAAAATACCAGATTTGTACATGTAGAGTAGGTGCCTATCTCTTTTCTTTTTTTTTTTAAAGAAATTTTCCAATTTTTATACTATATCTTTCACTTCTTCCCTACCATCTACCTGATAATAATCTTGGATTTCTGATCAGACTCTGATGTTGACTATCTATTGATAATATTATTTTTTTCTTTTTTTCTCTTGGTAAGTTGATCTTGAGGTAATATCTGCATTATTTCTACTAAATATATTCTCCAGATTGCATTACAAGAATTCACTGAGTTCCCCAAATACTTATCATCTGCACAGAAAAATCTCTGACACCTTAGAGCAACCTAAAGGCTAAAGTTCTGACATTAAAAAATTGTGTCTCTTTTTGGCTAAGGACTGTGCTTTACTGTAAAGGAGTTCTTGCTTGTTAATACAAACACAGGCTTGGGTTTAAGGTAATATTTATTTATGACTTTTTTATATCAAGGTGCTCTAAACTTCATCTGTAATATATTCCACCACCATTTCACATTAAACTGTCTAGCAGAAGGGATTGACATTAGTTATGAGAGAGAATAGCAGAAGCTCTTTAGACATATAACTACTGTGCCATTTTTATGTAATTCAGTTTAAATTTCAAACATTTCTATTTAACATAATCAAGTGGTATGAAATCTTCTTTTAAAATGGCAAGTATACAGTACCAGCTCAATTGGCACTTAGCAATGGTCCTTTTGCAATATGCACAATAGCTTCCAGCAGGGAGTTTTTTAAGGACCATCCTTTGAGAGCACAAACTCACACATGTACAATCAGGACACATCAAGGTTCTATCTCTAGCTCCCCTTGAGATGTTATTTAGCTAATGTACAAATGTTACAGCCAAGATGTTAGCCTGAAAAAAAGAACAAGCAGTTGTGAGCAGATACACATCTTTTCTTTTTTCATTCCAGGATATCTTCATATTATAATTTCACACAAAGTAACACCTAGAAAGGTGTAGTATGTGATTTTTACTCAATAGGTATATTTCCACATTTAAATGCACTGCAGCCATCAAGTGCCCCTTCTTGAATCCTGCATTATATAGTGGCAAGGCACCATTGAGTGGGTATACAGCAACAGTCATTACTGGATATTCTCTAGTTAGAATATCACTGGAAACATATAGCTCTATCACAGGCTACCATCACCAGTAAATGCTGCTATGAGCATAGCTGTTCTATATCCAATGAAAAGAGAGGATTTGGCCTTGCAACCAGCTTTCCTCGAGAGAGTCAAATACTGGCAAACAAGCCCTTGTTTCAATTGCAAACCTCTCATACTTACTGGTTGTCGTCCAAAAACTGTGCTGAACCATATAATAAGTTCAAATTTCATTAAGCCCAGGAGCAGAGGGAGTTTCTAGCATGCTGCTAAAATCACAGCATAATGCTCTGAACCAGGTGATTGCATTATAATCTCATTCTAGTTGGGCTCTCCCTTTCTTAATAGAAGGCTTTTAAATCCAAGGTAGAAAGTAAGAGGGTCTCCAATGTTGAAGTCTGCAATGCTAAATACGTTGCTTAGATATTTTGCACATGGAAAGAGATGATGACATTGATACTACTGCAGTAATACTATCTTGACTGCAAGACTTCAGTATTGGCTTTAATTCTGTTCATATGGAAAGCTGCAACAGCAACATGGCAACAAAAGGGTGACAAAGTTTGCGTGATGACAAACTTTTTCTTCAAAGTAATAAAAATTATGACACTTTAGTAAGAAGATTTAATGACAGACCATTCAACCTATTTTCTCCCAGTCAAATGTTTTTAGCATCAATATCTCTGAATAAAATACAGTAGAAGAAAGAAAGCAAAAATGGGCATATATTTTTAGATAGCATGAACAAATAAAAGGAAAGAATAAATACTGTTGTACATGTGGGACAATGAATTAGCATTGTAATGGACTGTTTAAAAATATGCTCTTTGCTAACACCTAGCCATGAAATCCATGGAAAAGACTGGAAATCCATGAAAGTAGGAATAAATTCTGATTTTTTTTGTTTTTAAAAATTATGATATAAAATAATGTAGATATGAGTTAAGGAAAAAAGTTGAATATAGTTTTTTTTTAAAAAAAAGAGACCTTAAAAAAATTCTCTTAGCCACATATTTTGAGGCTTAGATTCTTTTTTTTTAAACCTACAGAAGTCATTGAAACATATTGTTTCAGTTTTGGAACAAAGTAATACATATCCTCTAAATTTTTCAGTTCAAATACTGAATCAAAGGATCAGTGATGTGCACATCTCTGACTATAAGTACTTTTATAGGCTTCAGTTGGATTAGGATCCTCTTCTTAATCCGGTCTATTAAAAATGCCTATGTTCTAAATCTGCATGATTTGCCTGCTGAATAACAAAGCAGAATGCCTTTTTTTTTTTATTTTTTTTAATTCAAATGCAAACTGTTTGACACTCCAGGGATTGGTGATAGTCTAGAATATTTCAGGTTGGCCCATTCTGTCTATTCAGGCAAAGGAATAGATGATATTAGAGAGAATTTTTTGTATCGACATCTTGAGGCCCACAGGAAAACTTGCTCTTCTTGACTCCCAGGCTCTGGTCTTAAGTATAGTGCTGGACCATGAAGTCAACATATTAGGTCCCAGAGTGACATAGTTATAAAGGTTCTTTATTTAAACGATTGATGATGAGGGTGCGCAGCGGCCTGTGAGAAATTTTGATGGTTGATAGTGGGTCCCTGGCCACACCAGTTTAGAGTGGTTGTCTCTCCCCACAGACGACACGTGCATAAGGCACAGCAAAAACAAGACTGACATGCTGTGGTGCAAGAGCAGAACGCCATTTTTAAACTTCTGTTAAGTGTTTTCTTTTGACCACTCTGGTTGCCTAGGTAAAGTAGAACTGGTAAAGTCTGCTGGAGAATTTACTTATCCCTAAGACCAATATTTAAATTTCATTGTTTCTCTTTGGGGTGTTTTAAAGCACTTCTTAGTTAAAAATCCAAAGTGTAGCAGTCTACAAAAATTGGCAGATTGTCCCTTTTTTTCTTTTAACAGAATAATTTTATAATTTCAGCAGTTAAAAACAATACTATAAAACTATCTCCAAACTAATTTTTTTGGCTATTCTATAGCTAGAAAAGGCCTAACTAATCCTAAACTATAAAAAAACTCATCTGGGCAGACAAACCTGCCTGCCAAGTTTTAGGTGGCTAGGATCCAGAGTGGATGAGATATTAAATGTGAAAACTTAGTTCTTACAGTTGAAATGCCAAACTACAACATCAGGACCTGGTGCTATAACTTTTAAGAGAGCTGAATGGTGTAATACTGTACATAATTATTTCACTTATGAGCAAAAAGGCCTATTACTCATAAGCAGAGCTTTAAGTAAGTTATAAGGATATTTCTTGAGAAACACATATGATGTGGTTTGAAGCTGGCTTCCTGCCAAGTCTCCAAACCTTACCACAAAAACTCCCCTCACCTCCTGAACCAAGGGAAAAGAAAAAAACCGAGAGAACTGAAATGAGAGAGAGATAGCTAAAGTAATATATATAAATATATTTACACTTATATTACAGTTATATACAATTGAAAAATATATACAATTTCAGAAGGAAAAGGGAAAAGGAAGGGGGAGGGGGAAGGAAAAAAAGGAACAAAACCAAAATAAAATATACACGATCAATAGCCCAAGATCTAGCAACTAAAAGAATTAGCAAAAGAATGTCTTACTACACTCCTTGGGACAACAGAAAGTCGCACTGGAACGACTGCTGGCAACGTCTGTCTCCCAAGGTCGGCAAGGCCTTACCAGGCCTCACTCACCAACACGACAGACTCAACGGCAGGGAACCCACACCTCCAAAGCCGCTGGAAGGAAAGAAGGGCGAAGGCCTTTCCTCCTTTCTTCTTATACCTCGGCTTACATAAAAATTGTAGGGAATACCAGGTAAATCTGGGCACTTCCTTGGTTACAAACTGGTTACCAAGGAAGGCCTAGACTAAACTACCACAATATACCAATCATTTGACCAAGAAAGACTGTGCTTTGCAATTATATCTTACCATTTTGGGGACTTGCTGTCTAGTGAAAATCAACAGATTTTGAAAAACCATTGGTTATGGCCTCAAGAGATACTTCATAAACTTTTATTTATTTACAATATATCCATTAGGGGAACATAGGCTAAATAAAATTTATCTTATCCTATTTTTTCTTTATTTGTCTCTTAATCTTGCTTATATGCAGTAGAGTACCTGGCAGAGTACCAAGGGCTAAAACTCAGCTTTCTCTGATGTTGGTATACTAGCAGCTTGAACAGCAGGTTTCCTGCCAATTTAAACTTTTAGTTTTTTATGAAGAAAAGTTAAGCATTCCTTGGGTTTGCTCTTCAGTAGGAAGTAGTTTGAGTTGGCACTGTGATTGCAAAAGCTCTTCTTTAAAATCTTATGGAACCAAAACTAGAAGTTCTGTTTAAATTCTTGTAGACATATAAGAACACAAAATACTAAAAGAGCAATAAAGAAAATAATAAAAAAATCTAAACAAATATATTTTACAACCTGGAACTTGGAGAAACAAGCTGCTCTTTCATTTCTTGTTTATTAATTTTAAGCAAAATCATTCAGATCTAACTCATAAGAGATATTTCCCCTATAGAGTGATTTCGAATTTCTCTAAAAATCCAGTTACATAAAATATACACAGAACATTTTATTTCTATACCTGCACCATCACAGGAAGATTATTTCTAGCCTCTGAAATAGCTCTGCAGAGTTCTGGGGTTTTCTGTATATTTTATGTTGAGGAGGTCCAGAAGCTTTGTTTAGTTGTAATAGATCTCCATGAGCTGGCTCAGTTTACTGCTCTCAGAAGGTGAAGAGAAGGCATGAGAGACTTAATAATGCCCTGGAGCAACATGTGAAGCAACCTTTCTTTACCTCCCCTTCCGTATATACTCCAGGTTTTCTGTGCATGGGTTTGGGCCAAATGACCAAAACAGTCCATGAGTCAGGAATACTGTGCCCAGCTGTGATCTTGCAGCTGCTGTTCTTAGTTGCTGACACCTGAGTGAGTAATTCTGAGTCCTTTACAGAGCTGTAGTGTTATCTGGCCATAGATCACCTATGGTGTGACCTACTGAAAATCAGCTGTCCTAGCTAGTAAACAGCTTGGTCCAGATATTAATGCAAGAGAAGATGGCTGAGGCTGTGTTTGTCTTGAGACACTGGGCTTTGTTATATTGCAGACAACAGCAGGTTCTCGGAAGCTAAGCTGCTTTGCCTCCAACAGGAGTTAGATTTTACGGTACCTTGAGAATCTGGGCTATTAGAGATATTCAAGTCTTAAATTTAAACACATGCTTACATACGTAGCTGGCCTTGATGCTAGTCATGTCACCTAAGAAGAGACTTTTCTTCAAAGGTAGTGAAGCTTTATAGATCTCATTTCTTTATGTTACAGGGGCTGGACCCTAGTGAAGATTGACAACTGTGTTGTCAGTGGTTCCACACACCTTTTTGTGGGAAGTCTTGCAGTTCATTAAAAAGAAAAAAAAGGAAGAGAACATCACTGTTATTGAAGATGGTGAAGGGTGTAGAGGGGATGCATATGAGGAGTGGCTAAGGTCACTTTGTTTGTTCAGCCTGGAGAAAAGGAGACTGGGGAAAGACCTCATTGCAGTCAACAACTTCCTCATAAGGGGAATCATAGAATCATAGAACTGGCTGGGTTGCAAGGGACCTCCAAGATCATCAAGTCCAACCCTTGATCCACTACCGCTGCGGTTGCTAGACCATGGCGCTAAGTGCCACATCCAGTCTCATCTTAAAAACCTCCACGGATGGGGAATCCACCACCTCCCTGGGCAGCCCATTCCAATGCCTGATTACCCTCTCTGTAAAGAATTTCTTTCTAATATCTAACCTATACCTCCCCTGGCAGAGCTTAAGACCATGCCCTCTTGTCTTACTGATAGCTGCCTGGGAGAAGAGACCAACTCCCACCTGGCTACAACCTCCTTTCAGGTAGTTGTAGAGAGTGATGAGGTCTCCCCTGAGCCTTCTCTTCTCCAGGCTGAACAAGCCCAGCTCCCTCAGCCTCTCCTCACAGGACTTGTGCTCCAGTCCCTTCACCAGCCTTGTTACTCTTCTCTGCACATGCTCCAGCAACTCAATATCCTTCCTAAATTGAGGGGCCCAGAACTGGACAGAGTACTCGAGGTGTGGCCTCACCAGCACTGAGTACAGGGGAAGAATCATTTCCCTGGTCCTGCTGGCCACACTGTTCCTGATCCAGGCCAGGATGCCCTTGGCCTTCTTGGCCACCTGGGCACACTGCTGGCTCATGTTCAGCTTCCTGTCAATCCAAACTCCCAGGTCCCTTTCTGCCTGGCTGCTCTCCAGCCACTCTGTCCCCAGCCTGTAGCAGTGCATGGGGTTGTTGTGGCCAAAGTGCAGGACCTGGCACTTGGCCTTGTTGAACCTCATCCTGTTGGAATCAGCCCAACTCTCCATCCTGTCCAGGTCCCTCTGCAGAGCTCTCCTGCCTTCCAGCTGATTGACACTCACCCCCAGCTAAGTGTCATCCGCAAACTTGCTGATGGTGGACTCAATCCCCTCATCTAAATCATCAATAAAGATATTAAACAGAACTGGGCCTAACACTGATCCCTGGGGGACACCACTGGTGACCATCTGCCACCTGGATGCAGCACCGTTCCCCACCACTCTCTGGGCCTGGCTCTCCAGTCAGTTCTTAACCCAGCAGAGAGTCCCCCTGTCCAAGCCATGGGCTGCCAGCTTTTCCAGGAGTATGCTATGGGAGGCAGTGTCAAAGGTTTTGCTGAAGTCCAGGTAGACCACATCCACAGCCTTCCCCTCATCCACCAGGTGGGTCACCTGGTCATAAAAGGAGATCACGTTGGTCTGACAGGACCTGCCCTTCCTAAACTCGTGCTGGCTGGGTCTGATCCCTTGTCCACCCTGTAGGTGTTGTGTGATTGCACTTAGGATGATCTACTCCATAACCTTGCCGGGCACTGAGGTCAGGCTGACAGGCCTGTGTTTTCCTGGGTCCTCCTTCTGGCCCTTTTTGTGGATCGGCATGACATTTGCCACCTTCCAATCATCAGGGACCTCCCTAGTGAGCCAGGACTGTTGGTAGATGATGGAGAGTGGCTTGGCAAGGTCATCCACCAGCTCCTTCATCACCCTAGGATGGATCCCATCTGGTCCCATAGACTTGTGGGGATCCGAGTGGCTCAGCTGGTCGCTAACAGTTTCCTCCCAGATTACAGGAGGGCTAATTAGGTTCTTATGTCTGTCTACTAGCTCCAGAAGCCAGCTGTCCTCAGGACAACCTGCCTTACTGTTGAAAACTGAGGTGTTAAATACCTCAGCCTTTTCCTCATCTTTGATAACTATGTTCCTGCCCATGTGCAATAAAGAATGGAGGTTTTCCTTGCCCCTCCTTTTGCTACTGATGTATCTGTAGAAGGACTTTTTGTTATCCTTCACAAAAGTGGCGAGAGATCAAGTTCAAGTTGTGCCTTCGTCTCTCTAATTTTCTTTCTACATGACCTAAATCTATTCCTAAACTCTTCCTGAGTAGCCAGCCCTTTTTTCCATAGTCAGTAAGCTCTTTCTTTTACCCTAATTTCCTTCAAAATCTCCCTGTTCAGCCAGACAATTCGTCTTCCCCACCAGCTTGCCTTTCGGCACACTGGGACAGCCTGCTCCTGTGCTTTCAAGACTTCGTTCTGGAAGCATGTCCATCCCTCCTGGACCCCTTTGTTTTCAAGGGTTGTTTCCCAGGGTACACTCTGAACAAGTCTTCTGAATAGGCCAAAATCTGCCCTCCAGAAATCCACCGTAGAGGTTTTATTGATGGTCCTCCTTGCATCCCTGAGTATTGAATACTCTATTATTTCACAGTCACTGTGCCCCAGACGGCCTCCGACCACCACATCTCCCACCAGCCTCTCTCTGTTTGAGAACAGAAGGTCTAGCGGGGCCCCATCCCTGGTAAGCTCATTTACCAGCTGGAGCAGGAAATTACCCTCTATACGCTCTAGGAATCTAGAGGAAATGGAGGGGCAGGCATTGATTTCTCTCTCTGATGACCAGCGATAGGACCCAAGGAAATGGCACAAAGGTGTATCAGGGGAGGTTGAGGTTGGATATCAGATAAAGGTTCTTCACCCAGAGAAGAATCAGTGGTTGAGCACCAGAACAGTCACGCCAGGGAAGTGGCCATAGCGCCAAGCCTGACAGAGTTCAAGAAGCGTTTGGACAATGCTCTCAGACACACGGTGAGATTCTTAGGGTTTTCCTAGAGACAGGAACTGGACTTGATGATCCTTGTAGGTCCTTTCCAACTGAGGTGTTATGTGATTCAGTGATTCACTGTAACTGCAACATCACTGTAGCACCATCTGAACTAACCTAGACAATCATGCCTACTTCTCACAGAGCTTAGTCTTCATTAGAGCCATGGCTCCTAATTAACAGCTATCAGCTGGTGTGATTACCAGACATTTTGAATTAAAACTGTAATAGGTTGATTTTAAGATCCTATGTTATCAGACACTTCCTGTGTTGAAAGAGGAGTTTAGACAGGCTTTAAGAATCAAAGAATTGAGGAGCACTAGGTACAGTTCCTTATGTCCCAAGAAGATAAAGAGAAGCACTCAAACTTCATGAGATAGAATGACACTGACTTCGTCAGATTTAATAGGAGTTTTGACGCCCATGAAAGTCAAACACAATGAATCACCTGATGAAGTGCTGGAGAATTTGGCTCAAATAGTTTCTTTGACGAAAGTATAAATAAAGCTTTATGCAGAGCATATTCTCTGAATAGTTAAGAGGTTCTCTTCCCCTCAGATTTACCATGCTATCAAGAGCACAAAGGGGTGCCCTTTTTCAGAGGGAGAATACAGAAATTTTATTTTCAGGAGTGGACACTAAGCACAATCAGCACTTGAGAATGAGGCTCAAGGCTCTAAACTATAACAGTGCTCTCATAGAACATGACTTTATATATAGATCCCTTAGAACTACATGAATATGTAATCAGATACCATCAGATTTCTGTTTTATTTTGGTTGAAAAGGAACCTTCGTGCAAACATATGAAGAAATATATAGATATACACAAAGAACTGCTTCTCTGCTTAAGTCCTGCATTTGAAATTTCTCTTTACCTGTGGATGAAATAAGCACAAGACTTGTCATGCAACATGGGCTGTGAACTCAATACTCAAAACCAAGATGAACAGTGCAAGAACAAGGTGAACTATTTGTTGAAGTCTTTTGTCAGCCAAACTCAGGTAATATGCATTACAGATTTACACCACAAGGGAATAACCATTGTGTATTTGAGATCATCAAAGAAGAAGAAAAAAAATGTAGTAAGAATATTTCTGCATTAAAGTTATTTCATTGCTATGTAATTTTCTAACTACATTGACATCCAGAACCTTCCAAGACAACCACGTCTCTAAAATGGCTTTTCTTCTGAAATCTTCATTTGCATCTAGTATTTATTTAACCTGTGGTGCTGAAAGAAAAAAGAGAACACAGCTGTCATTTGAGAGTTCACACCCCTCATTATGAGCTCTACTGACAGATGTGCCTAACTTGAATGCTCCCTCACTAATCCATGGGAAAACTAAGTTTGGCCAGCCTTCCGTTCATAAGGTTTATTCTCTCTACCTTTTCCATGCTGGCCTAAAATTCTTGACTGATGTTCAATAATCTGGAGGAGCCTGGGTTACTCCCTCAAAAATCTACATGGGAGAAAAGGGACAAGGAGACAATGGTAAACCAGCCACAAGTACTGTTGTCTGTGGCTATAGGTCCACAGAGCAGGTGGCTTATGCAGTGAACGCCTTTGTGTTTCCCCACGCAGATGATTTGGTAGCAAATGACTAAACCCTGAGTGCAGATACATGACTCAGAGACATTTGCTCAGTTTATGGGGTGAGGGAAAAAAGCAGAATTTATATTTCAGAACATATTAGATATTTCTGAAATACTTGATGGTACATATACTGTGTGTTTAGTGTATGCATTATGCCTAAAAGTATTCATGCATGTATATTTACTTTTATAATTTATAGACCAGTTACAACACCAAGCTCTCTTCCAGATGTCAAGAATAAAACTATATTTCACAGCTATTTTTACAATTGGTAGTAAATCTGATAGATGGTGTGAGTACTGTGAAAAGTATCTGACCTTGAGCAAGAAGAAAATCCCTCTGGAAGACTTTTATCTCAGAAATAAACAAGATGTGCCCGCAAATGGTTGCTTATTTGCAGCCGAAGACAGTCTGGATCTACACTATGTTCCCTTTTAAAATGAAAGAAGATACATGCTTAACCCAAAAATACTTTCTTTCATAGTGAATTGACCAAGGTGTAGGGCTGGCAGTTTTTGGAAAACGCCTCACCGCAGTTCTCCAAGAATGTACACATCAGCATTAAACAGCCACATCCAACTAAAAGACCAACATCAGGAAGAACAACAGTACTGTATTCTGCAGTATACACCATATGTTTTCATTACCCAAAAATGTTCCACATGGCTCTCTTTCACTTGTGCCAATGACGCTTTAAGGAGCCAGAAGACTCTGCCAGTAAAAAAGAAACCAGTTAGCAGTACCAGAGATAATCAGAAGTTAAAGGTAGGAGAAATGACTACAATCATCTATGGTATTCAGCCCACAAAAAAGAAGGAATTTTTCCAAGTCTGTACTATGATGTCAATGCATATTTGTAAAAATTAAAGAGACACGGACAGAGTGAAAATGGTTTTGCAAACTTTTCCTTGTCTTGAAACTCATGGTTGGGGGATTTTCTGAGCAGAAGGCAGTAGATACACCACTATAGGTAACAGACTTCATGGTTCTTCATTCCAAGATTTTCAGTCATTCATTTAATAAGAGCATTTCTTGTGGTCTTTTAAATTTCTACTTGTTTTCTTCACTTCTTGTGATACAAGTCATGTTAATTAATTGTTCTGTTACCTTTCACCATGCCATTTGTGACATGGAGTACCCTCTTCTTCTGCAACCTTTCTTTTTCTACTCTGGCCCATCTTCCTTATATGAAATTGTTCCGTACCTGTGGTGACCATCATCACTTTATATGTAACTTTTCCTGTCCTATTTTAGCCTTTTCGGGGCAGGGCTGCACACACTGTAGGTGAAATAATTACAGATTTACACAGTGGCATAAAGATAAGGTTTTCTGAAAGTCGTGAAAAAGGGTAAAACACTGATTTACCCACTGTGGAGCAAAAAAGAACTATTTTCACAGATAGAAATAGTAATGATAATCTTTCCTTCTAAAATATCAGTAAGTAGAAAACCTTATTACAGAAAAGAATATTAATCTGTTAAAAAAACCCCAGCCATCAAAAGCAATATACAATCCTACAGTGAAAGCATAGAAAAAGCTGTATTCATAAGGTCACACAACTTCACATTCATTTTTCAAAATTTCCATAGGAGCAACACAGACTCTGAGTCCAAACATTTACATTCATCTTCCATCAAATTCAATAACTTATGTTAGCAGCAAATTCATGAGAGTTACAAGCGTTCCACCTTTGGAAAATATTTGGTCAATTCTAGAATTTAATCCTGGAAACATTAAAGCTAGCAAATGAGTCACTTTAAAGGAGGATTTCAAGCATCTAATGGCAACCATGTGGGCCTAAGTACTAATGTCAATTCGTTGTTTCTATATTCCACTGTTTGGCAGTAGCAGCTCAACCTTGAAATGGTGATGTAAGCTAAAACCCTGTAATGCTCACATGATCTTTCCAAGATATAAAAACACAGATGGGCAAGGGAATGTATTCTTTCTAGAAATAAAAAAATTACATTTTTCATATAAAAACTAGGTACAAAAAGCATGGTGCAAGCAAACTGAGTCTAAAGATACCTCCATGTCATCTCAGTGACTCTACAATCTACTAGAGCCTTACGGTTGTGCTTATTGTGATGTCAAAGGAGTCTCTGGATGTGTGATCTTACAAGTATGCACTGCTCACGGCTATCAGTGCTATTCTCTCCCTTTCTCTTTATCTCCAATGCTAAGACTAATTTTTAAGAATAAAATGTTTTTATTTACGACAAAAAGGTTAGTTATAAAAGTTGGATACTAAATTGTTCAGTAGAATCTTTATCCTTTGATTATATATCATGGCTAGGCTTCACCAACAAAGATTTGGGAAGGGCTCTACCCATGTTTGTTGCAAGAGCATTGGTGGCTAAAAAGGCCAATACGAGACAGGCATGTCGGGTTGCAAAAGGCACAACAGAAAGATTCCTTAGATGATATATTCTGCAAGGCACGATTCTTTCTGCGTTGCCTTTTCTCCTCAAGAGTGATCCTGTGTACTTTCTCAAAAGCATCAGCAGTGTTATAGACGGTGTGTCTCCAGGCCTCCCGATTGGAGGCCAGAGTAGACCAGTTATGGTGGTCAATATGGCCAAGGCTGAGATGTTGTTTCACGGAGTCCTTGTATCTTTTCTTTGGGGTTCCTCTGTTGTGGCAGCCAGTGGCAAGTTCACCATAAAGCAAGATCTTAAGGAGGTGATGGTCCTTCATCCTGGAGACGTACCCTGCCCAGCGCAGCTGTGTTCTCAGCAACATGGCCTCAATACTTGTGACTGCTGCTTGTTCTAGAACAGATGTATTGGTCACATAATCTGACCAGTGGATGTTTAGGATTGTATGGAGACAGTGTTGATGGAAGTGTTCTAGGAGATGCAGGTGGTGGCGGTAAATGACCCATGATTCAGATCCGTATAAGAGAGTAGACAGCATAGTTGGCCAAACAAAAGCATTTTCATTAATTCTATTCCAAATTAATTCCCCATTGCAGCTGATCTTCTTTTATGCTTTGTATCCCTAGGAAAACAAAAAATGCAGTGACATTGGTTAATCATTTCATAATATATATTTCAAACTTTTGGCCTAGCGTACACAAAAACTAAAACAAAAGTCATGCAAATATATTAAGGCTTGATGTATTCTCTTTCTGGAAACCAGAGTTAAATTTTTTTTACTGTCATTTTAAATTAATTTGATCATTTTTGCAATAGAGGAGATGTGCACTGTATTCTGAAACTTTGCATTTAACTTGATAATTTAGCTTGAAATGTAGTGGCATAATAATTTTAGGCCTGAATATTTGTTTTTTAGAATAGTGCCTTAATTGCCCTATTTCTTTATTTATTCTCTTTTTTTTTCTGAAGTTATATCATCTGCCATCTGTTTCTCTATGTAAAAATTTAGTGTTATATATTGTCAAGCAAACAAAAAAATGGCATAGATACCTTCTTATTGTATTCTTTTTAAGCTACACACTGCTTAGTTGTTATAATCAGTGCAACTGAAAATAGTTTCTTCATATTATCCAAAATTCCAAACATAAACACACACTGAAAAGCAGTCCTCATGAAGAGCACATTTTAATGCTTTACATCTTTGCTTCCGTAGTTAAGGAGCTGGATCAAAATCTGGAGCTCTAAACATATCTTTAAACTTTCATTCATTTCAAAAAAGTCCCCTGAATTTGAGGTACAGGTTGGGTTTTAACATTCACTTTTAACTTCAAATCAGTTCTGAAATTTCAAAATGTATGTGTGCAAGAGAGACAAAGAAAGACAGAAAGAGGAAACGAGTGCAAAAGGGAGCCTGGCTTGGCAGCAATTTCTTATTCTGTTACTACAAGAGTTTGTTTTGCAGGAAAGCAGTCAGTAAGATTAACTACATTATAAACTTTCCTGAACATGCAGTATATTGTAGTAAATTTTAGTATTATTCATAATCCCAGTATGGTCTTTTGTAGTGCATAATAGTTTTGGGTTGACTTTTTTCCCTTCCACATGCTCTATTCCTCGATACCCAATATCTGTCCAAACACCCTGATACGTAATGTGCAACAGACTAAAAGGGCAAGTTTCCCTGCATGGTTTCAAATGAAGTTAAAATGATCAAAAACTCATCTTTAACTTCATACTTCATTCTCTTGAATTGTGCCCTGCACAACCACAACAGTGGCAGAGGAGAGGGCACCAAGTTTCCATGCATCATTTCTTCTATTCTCTGTTCCTGTTGTCCCTCAGTTCCTTGCAAACAGATGCATTTTTTCCCCATCCCCAGCCTCCTTAATCTTTAGCATCTGAGTATATCCACTGTGTCATTTAAGGTAGCCTCCACATTTGTTGCTCATAAAAGGAGTAGGCAGATACAGGTGGACAGAGAAACATCATGCCTTGATGGGGCAGTAAAGTCTTTCCCATGTTGGCCTCTAACAAGATGTGGTGACATGAGGATTAGAGGTGGAAGAAGTATTTGCATTAGTGTGGCTTTATGTACGTTATCTAATGAGAAAATAAATGCTCTGTTGAGCACTGGATATATAGAATTTCACTGTTACCTCTATGTGTTCTTTCCTGTCTATATTATATTGCTGTTTTCCAAAGTGTAATTTGTAAATTACGTTCACAGTGCTTTTCCAGATAAAAACCATAAAAGAGTAAATTTTTTTCTTTTTTTTTTCTTTTTTTTTTTCCCTTGGTTTTTTTTCTTCTTATTTTATCCAAAGCAGAGACAACTTAATGTTCCTTTCACTCAGAGGAACTTACAGAACAGTAAATGAGGCTATTGGCAGTGAGATGACTTCAGGTGGTTTCCTCACAGCTCCACTTAGGAGCACTAGAAACATTCCTATACAGTTTTCTCTAACCTGCATGTTGTGAGCAGTTTTGAGAACATGATATTGTCCCCACATACTATAAAACTAGGAAATGAGTGAGGGGAATCCTGACTGCCTTTGCCATGTGTGACTGTCTTAGTTCCTTTGTCTTTGTATGACACACATCACCCTCCTCCTTTAGCAGTTAGGCTGGATTTTTCTATCTCCCTTTGTTTCCACCACAGCCCTGGTACAGCAAGTGGTATTGCACTTTGGTGCAAAACTACTCAATCGTTAGAAGGGATGTGTGCTAGTGAAGATATTCTAGCTTTTACATTTTTTATCACACTAGGGCTATTTTTTCTTTCTTTTGCACTCTTATTATTAACCTTTTTATAGAAAATTGGCTTACCAAGAATTTATGAATTAGCAAGTCTATTATAATGATGAATGGTAATTACCATTTAAATCCTGAGTCATTCATCAGCTTGTTCACCATATGTCAGGTGATACAAGAGTGTATGAATACTCGTCTGGTGAGTATTTCTCAAATGATTGTTATATTTGCCTGAACTTTGGATCTATATGCCAAAGACTAGGTGAATGAAAATTAAAATGGTAGAAAAAGAAAAAAATTGCATTTAATGTAAGAAGAGGGGAAATGACAGCACAATAAGAGGCAATACTGGTAGTTACATCCATTAACATTAGACAATTATTAGCATTTAAAAAAATTAGGAAGAATAAATATGGATTTGAAGTTTTATGAGGATACACAGAAAAACTTGTTATTGCAAATGAAATCCTTATATAAGATTTCTGGATAAGGAATCATAAAGAAAAAATCATGTTTGGGAAAGAGATTACCAATCAGCCTAGTCTAGCCTGGAGCTGCTTGGGAATTTCTTCTCTCATCAGATGTTTCTTTAGGAGTGTGAAGGCAGGTAGTCGATTCTGCCAGGATCCCAGAGAATGAGTATCTATATGGCCCAACCAGAATTTCATTTGACTCTACCTGTCTTCTTCCTTGATGGTCTTTAATGACAGAGGAAAAAAACTGAAAGGAAACAACAGCTGAGCTGTCACTCAGCCCCCAAATCCAGCCTGAGGTCTGCTAATGGATTAGTGTGGAGACCATTTCACTTCCTCTATTAGTGCCAGACATCCCAGGGGTTCAAATGCAAGATTTCTGTCTCCAGACTTCTCAGTGCACCTTCTTACAAAGGACAAACAATACAAAGGTGTCCTCTGGGTTCTCCACAGAAAAGCATCTTTTTAATTATGAGTGAAATTACTGTAACAGGAATGGGTGCACATTATATGCCAAGTGATAAAGACTCTTTGGACAAAGTTAACATTAATGATTATAACTTCAACTATTTCTCTTCATTTTGATGTACTGTATCTCAGGTTTAACTCATAAACTAAAGCCAACTTTCTGAAAGATCATTTAATTCTTGGACTAGGAAGAAAACACTGAGTATTAAAACTGGTGGCAGACAGCAAAGGCTAGATCCAGAAGCTTAATGGTGCTGAGCTGAACGGAACATAGCTCATCTTCTATCCTGACAAAATACAGTCTCTTTCTCTGTGCAGGCAAATATAAAGTAACAGTTTAGAGTGAGTCATACCGCAAAGCTAACTGAGGAAATCTTGTTCAGCTTATCTAGCTGGGGAAAAAATATCTAAGAATATTATTTTAATCAAAGGTCTGTTTTTCTATCAACACCCTGTTTTCTTCATTGTGCTAAACTTGCAGGTCTGTTTTTTATTATTATTGCCTCCACTTCTGAAAAAAATTAAGTTCTGTATTGCTGTTCCAAAACTATTTATGTAAGAAAAACGTTGTTGAAGTTTGGAAAAAAAAAAAACGAACCACAGAATTTCCTGTTGGATCCGCTTAACTTTGGATCAAACCTAACCAATGACTAATGGATGAAAAGAAAATCCTTCCTTCAGCTCCCTACACAAATTGAGAAAGGTGAACCCAGAGATAGAATTTACTGCCAGCCTATATCTTACAGAGAGTGGCTTTGTGTACTCCAAATTTAAGTGGAATCAGGTGCTGCATATTAAAATTAGAGATGCTTTCTTTATTTGTCAATGAACTCAGGTATTATAAATTTTTAAAAACAGTAAGTGTAAATGATAAGATGCTCTTGGTTCAGATGACCTTGGAAATTGACAGAAGGGCACCAATTGGAAGTCTAGGGAAGAGGGCTAGGGACAATATTAGTCTGCAAGCTAAGACGAAAAGTAAAGGAGGGAACATGGTAGAAAGTTTTTTCAGGGAAGTTCTGAATAATCACCAGAAAGTAAAACCACATATGTCTAGAAAGAGGGTTAGGATTTGTGACCATCGGTTTCAGCTGTAGACTGGCAGAGTAAGCCATTATTCAGACATAGATATCAGAATCATCCTCTATCCTCTTTCGTATTCTGTAGAATTTAAGCAGACTATAAAACAGTGTGTGGTTTTAGGCATTTCATAAGCTATAAACAGTGGGTTTGGATGCCTGCAAAACCGTGCACCATTCAGCCTTACGCAATGAACTACAAACCTGGTAAAGATAACATTTCTGTTTCTGATTGAAGAAAAACACAGTGTAGTAACCAGGTGAATATTCTGTCAAGGAAAATGCTAAAAAAAACATCCTGTGTGATGGCAGATACTTCATCCCTGGATCAGCAAAAAGAGCAGAGATTCCCATTGACACCTCCCACTAGAGGCCCCAGTATTCCTAAGGCTGCCTCTGTATGTCAGCATGTGAAGCTGATCTTTCCCAGCTGACGCTAAGCTGAAACTTCTTGGAAGCAGCTGGGGTGGAGATGTGCCAGACAACCTTAAAAAATAAATCAGTTACAAGTGAACCAGGGCAACCCCCAAGGCCCAGAAGTAGGGCGGGTGTTTTGCTACATGCATTACTAATTAACTGTGAAAAGTTTTGAACAGTCCCAAAATTTTTGTGAGTACCAGCTACTTTTTATAAGAAAGGCCATAAAAAGGAGGTAGAAAACACAGTTCCAGTAACTGAAATTAAGCATACCAGAGTTTGAGGGGCAGGGAGGGAGGGGGAAACCCAGCCCACAAGCAAATCCATTCTAGTTTTTATTTTATTTTTAACTTGATGTGATTCTTCATGTCAGACAGAGTGTTCCTTATCATAACTCATCTGACATAAGCCAGAGTGATGCAAAATTTTTATAACGCTTATTTCTTTTTATGCCTGTTCCCAAACAATTTTTTTCCAGACAAAAATTACTTCAACCCACAGAAAGCCTTTGGACTCCTAACTAGCCAAAACTTAACCTGCAATTAGGTGTCTTAAACCACTTGGAAAAACAGGTACTCTTTACTCTACATTGGGGTTCATATTGCAGTAGACAGTGAATATTCCAGGCCCTGCATATTTGAACTTCAGGAGCCTCAAAGGAGAGTAGGAATTGTAATTGAACTGCTTGATTTTGGCTAACCAAAGTAAAATAATTATAGTTTTCATATTTTTTAAGCCATTTGAGAGACTGCAGTAGCGTTAAACAAGTTTTATCAATAATAAACAAATGAACTGTAAATTTTTGCAACACTGAAAATCTGTGAAGGTCAGAAGCTGCACACATCCACTGTGGTATGAATGTATTTTGCTGGCCTTTCCAGACAACGTTTTTCAAGTGAAAATACAGTTTATTTGCATCATTTTATGTAACGGTACTAATCTAAAATTATATAGAATATGTCATAGAGGAGTAGGGTTTCTGTAGTTGCCTGTCTCTACCAGAAGGAGCTATCTTTTGTTACATGAGCACACAGTCCATTGATCAAGGCTAGGCAAAATTTCAATTGCATGATGTTTCTGCCAATATCCAGCTTAGCTACACATGACACATGGATGATTACAGCTCACGTTTACCCCTAAGATGATAGAGAACAAGAGGCATTTGAACAACTGAACCACTGAATTGGTACTAGATGATTCTACCAGCCACTAACATTTCTGTTCTTTGACGTGTCTAGCTAGTAAAGATGTGAAAAACAGGGGCAAGTAGGTGCCTTTTGTAGTTGATGGAAAAATAATTTACTAAGTCTGGGCTGCATTAATTGCTTGTACTCTTCCATACTTTTGGAGTTGCCCTGAGCTGTTCAGAGACAGACGCTTTAAGTCACATTCATTTCCTCACCAGGGTCCTCCTAGGAGTCTGTTCATCTACTGTACTTATGCTTCCTTGAAGCCTTGAGAGGCATGGTGAACCAATGGCAATCCCAGACCTGGGGGCTTCAGCTATGTCCTTGTATCCCTACTCATGCTGCACGTTCCAGCAAGAGACACAGGGCAGGTGTTAGAGTCCAAAGAAAAAAATAGTGCATTGCAAAACAGACTTGAGGTACACTGCCTTGTCTATCACCATGTTGTTGAAAAACACCTGATTTTTTCAAGAACCTCTGTGTGTTCCTGAACATCAATGTATATATATGCCTGTATACTGTGTGTGTGTGCAGTATGCATTTACTTCATACTTCTAAAAATAAAATTAAAAATATAAAGAAAAGTGACCATAAAGAAAAGCAGGTGCTCAGTGAAAGCCTGCTACATATGCTGAGCTTAGCTTTCATAAGTAAGATGAAAAGGGTTGGAGGTAAAATAAGAAATGTTATTAGATTAGATTAAGATTCTGTCTGGGGGGGCTATATGCAAAGTCAAGCCCAAAGGAGATTTTTCTTTGTCAGAATTCTTGCTGGTAAGTGCAGCAGAAGAATCAGATCCAACTGGCTTTTAAAAACATTTATCTTTTTTTTTTTTTTTTTTTTTTTTTTTTTGCCAGAGGACATCAGGGTGTTTTCTAATCAAATTGGAAATGTGAACAAGGATTTTAGTTTAGGAAATTTCTTTTCCTGATAACAGAAGTAGACAATTACTATGTTTTAAGGATACATTCAGTTACCTAATAGATAGGGCATAAACTGGTATGTATGACCCATAAGTGCAAGATTCGAGGGAGAAATAAAAAAATTATAAGGAGAAAGAAGTTGACTTCCTGAATTTAGGCTAAAAAATTCTCACACTTGCAACTATTTTAAAGAAAACAGATTTAATAATAATCTCACATTTGATCCCTTGGAAAATGTGATTTTAACAAAAATACATCACTTGAAAATCAGTGGAATTATTACTCCATTTTCAGAATGAAATCCTGGCAGCACCTCATTTTATTTTAAATTCAAGAGTTATTAAAGAAAAAAAAAGAAATAAATATTCAAATCTGTGGTTTGCTGGAATTATTACAGTGAATATAAACAGAAGCAGATGGATTTCCAAGGGATATGAGGAGAAAACGCATCCTAAAAATTAATATTGCCTACAATGCCTTGACTTACTCTAATACCTATCAAACCATCTTTAACAGTAGGATTTAAATTGCAAAATTGACATGGCCAGTTTCTAGACCTTGACTTTGCCTGGTAAGGAGATCCCTGATGTGGAGGGGACTATTACTAAGATTCTGAAGTTATCCTCTGCACTGAATGAAAAAAATATTCATGCCTTTAGGGGTTGTGGGTCCTTGCTGTGATTTACATAACTTACTGTGAGCAGCCATGGCAGACACCAATTATA
This sequence comes from Manacus candei, assembly GCF_025592945.1. Classification (NCBI taxonomy): domain Eukaryota; kingdom Metazoa; phylum Chordata; class Aves; order Passeriformes; family Pipridae; genus Manacus; species Manacus candei. The sequence goes on from NW_026138091.1 coordinate 15,231,730, forward strand.
GAGAACTTTGTAACTGCTCTACCTGTAGCTCCCAGTGGAAGCCATGTTTCAGTTGTATTAAATCTGTACAGAAATGACAATGGGGGAAAGGAAAAAAAAATGATGCCATGAATGTTATAAGTAAACCTTTGGGAACAACAATATATGTACTGTGGTGCAACAGAAAATGAAATTTTGCTCAGCACTTCAGAGAGCATCCAAACCAAATAAAAAAAACATACCAAGAAGTCTAAAACAGACAGCAGCTGTAATGTCATTTTGCCTTTCACAGACACTGAAGTTTTGTCAGGCAATAATCTTGAAAGTTGAAATTATTTCTGTTATGTGTTTGGTTTGGAAAGGAAACATGGCCAAGTGAAAAGAATAATACATTTACCAAAGTGTCATCATATACAGTGCAGGGAAGGAATTATGAATGTCAACTCAAATTAAAAAAACATGCCGAAAACTGTCTCAAAAGTTTATGGAGTTAATGGCATTAGTATTCACTATGGAAGTCTCTGTAAAGTAGTCCACCTTACCACTAAACAACCCCTGCACAGCCTGAACATAAGCTGTTGGGCAGCTGGGACCTGCTACCACGTACACAGGAGAGCAGAGAAAGATGGAGGCACATTTCCAACTCTGCATACATGGCCTGACACAGAAGTGTGAGCTACCAGTGCTATGGCACAGCTACACACTCATGTGGACTTCCTCTGGGCTTCAGAGGGAAAGGAGAAATGACCCTTTGTGCAGATAAGAGTGCACCATGCTGTGCTTGGGGTCCTGTTGCAAAGTCATCTGCGCCAGCTGGGTCATCCACTCCATGAAACTTCATCGGTGCTGGGTGGACTGAGCATACCAGGGTGCCTGGAGCTGCCCCTGCGACACAGCTAGGACCTTTGTCTTATAAAAAGCCCTGTAGCTCTCTTGCAATGTTTCTACTGGGGCTTTAAAGGCTGACAGGAAGCATTTCTCAGTGCTTCCTGGAATGTTAGAAAACAACAACAAAAATCCTCCATTTTTTGACTTTTGTGTCAAAACCAGAATGTCCTTTTAAAAAAAAACAAACTAACAAAATCCACCACCCAACCAAGCAAACCAAAGCACCGACACCTCCCCTCCCCAAAAAACCCCACCAAAACCAAAACCCAAAAAACAAAACCACAAAGCTTACACTTTAAAGAGAAAAATAGAAGAAAGTAAGTCAGGCTTTCTGTCCTAGCTACTACTAATGCTGGTGAAAGGATGGAAGACGGAGCAGAAGGGGAAGGATGTGAGAAACATTTTGATATCCCATGCCTGTGTGTGATGCCACGATTGGGTCCACTTCTATATATTTGTATTGTCCAAAGCCTTAATTTTCCTCTTTTCTCTGTTGTTGGTTTTGTGCAGAGGCCTGTTGACCTCTGGAACCTAGCTAAATCACTTTAACATTTGGAAAATTTGGAGTAATCTTCAAGGTATTTAATCTTTACAATGGTAAAAAAAGCACTTGGAAAGTGAATCATTGACAGAATTGGAAACCAGAACTTGAGACCTCATGCTCAGTTCTTTTGTTCTTCCTTAGAACTTGCCCTCTTGGTTAACAAGCTTCTATCAAAAAAATTGGTGACAGTGGTCATAATGGAATTAAAAGTAGATCCCAAGTTGTCTCTCCTCTCTTGCATGACTCAATCCTGTCTGCAGCACATAAGATGAAGAAGTGTTGTTCACAGGCTTTGCAAATTGTCACATTTGCTAAAGTCAAAAGGTCTCAAACATTGGTTTTTGTGTCTCAAGAGCTAGAACTGACAATCTGCTATTTCTGCATGCTATAGACAAGGGGGCAAATGATGGATGAAATCCAGGAAGTGCTGAATTAACTTTGCCAAGATATGTTTAAATTAGACTAAAGTATTTGTAGCTGTTTGTTATCTTCATCTGGAAAACTGTTGATGTTCACCTCTGAGCATAAGCAGCAAAAACAGACCAAGGATTTTTTGTGAGGATTTTTTTTTCCTGGGTTGAGCCACAGGAGCATGTCACTGTGAGTCCAGGAGCACAATCCTCCAGGCACCCAGAGTAAGGCTTGTGCTCCCTGGTCCATCCTGGAGAGAGGTTTCTGTTCAATTGGACCTTCTCTCAGCACAGAGTAAGAAGGGCTCAACATTCATCTGTGCATGCGAGCTCTGTAATACTGCTGATGAAAACAGGCCACTTTATGTATAATTTATGCTATGATGCCATCATTATATATAGTAGTGAAGTCAGTAATTTTCAGCATTGTATAATTTACTAAAAACTCTACAAGTCTAAATGTAATTGAAAATGGGGAAGCAAGTACAGTGCTGATAAACAGTAGGATTCTGCAGTACCTCAGCAGAGTACAAAAATCTCTTCGATTGCAATTCATAGGCTTAACCAGTTCACAGGACAGGTGAAAGAAAATGATTGTTCCCTTTGTGCTCCACTCACTCTCCCTTTGTGCATCACACTCCTGGAAGGCACCGTCATAAAAAAGCCAAGGTAAAACCCAGTCATTTTCATTGTGTTTCCAGGGAATGCAGGCTATACCAAATTTGCAGAGGAACTCACTTCCAAACACGTTGTAGGCAATGGGGTTAGAGTTGTTGTTATTTAAGGACAAATGCTTGCAGACATTTTTTATCTATTAAATCCCTAAAAAATACTAACGATATTGTAATCTTAACTAAAGCTATACTCATTGTATTCAGTCTGGTGAAGATGTTATCTTATAAACATCATTTCATATTTTAATGAAGGGAGTGGGACAGTGACTTTTGAACCTCTCAGCATATTTAATTACTATTTTAAAAATTTAAACTCCTTTTATGTTTCACATATTTCAGTTTTTCTGCCTGTCTAAAGCTGAAATAGGAAGCTGTTTCAAATATTGCCTCGTGTTTATGAACAAGGCAAGGTGCTCTTTCAGCACAGCAGATTCTACTACAGCAGAAAGAAAATAATTTTATTTTGCATATGTTATTAAGATTCAAGTCTTGATTTCTTCCCCTTCTAAACAGTGTCCCAAAGACCTGTGGTATCCTCTGTGTTAAGTGCTGGGTTCAAGAGATTAAGGGCAATGACTGGCATCTAGTTCACTTTTATTTCCATTTCAGTGCAACCTCACATCGCTATACATCTGTTTTGTTGATTCAGAAGAGCACTTGAGATGCTTTACAGTTGATTTTGACAAGTGCTACAATTTGATATGGGTAGATAATTCTTGCTGAGTTGATTTCAAAAGTACAGAAATTATAATTTTGAGTAGATATTACCTTTCTTTATGATCAGAATTTTCATGTAATATACTGTGCACTTAAGCTTCTTAATCACATTTTCCTTTTTTAAACATTACATTTTTTCTGTCTAATCTAGTTAAGTATTGCAAATTAAAATATTGTTCTAAATATATCTTATATTTTTTTCCAGACACTGTGGACAGCTCATGCAAAACTCGCTTGAAAAAGTGATCCCTCCTAACCTTCTCACCAAAACTATTTGGTTTGGAATTTAATTAAGCGATGAAACAGAACAGACTGTATGGCAAGCCTGATTAATGCACGCCTCGTGTGCTTTTCACCTCATGCCTCTAGCACATCCAAGGTGTGGAGTAATCAGTTCAACTGCTTAGTCCAAAGTGTCTTAGTGTGATTATAAAATGGCTATATATTAAAAAATAAAAAACTCAAATATGACAACATATTCTTATACTGCTAACTGTCATGCATGAGATGAAAACTGGACAAAATAAAAAAGTAAATAATTTCATTAAATTCCGGATTTCAACACAACAGACACTTGGTTGAAATATTTTATGCGGTGATATGTGAGTGTTCCATCCTGTTCTCTTTGCACCCCATTTCTTCAGGGTGCACCAAAACAACAAACCCATCATCACTCCCAGTTTCTGACTCCTTCCATTTTTCCCTCTCCAGTCTAATTCTTTAGTCTCTTTGCCTTTTTTGTTTATTTATTGCCATTCTGCCTCAGGCATTTCTCCCTGACATCAGTATGTACCTGGCATGAGTCTATGCTCTCTTATATTGGTGGTCCCCAGCTGCTGTTCAGCACATGAATTGATGAGGGAAGGATCTGTCCTCTGCGAACACTGTAGTGGAGTTATCTCCAGATTTACACCGCTCCAACTGACAGTTTAAGTAGTCTCAGTTGGAGGCTTTCAACAGAAATTCTGTCTTGGTGCTTCAAAGAAATACAGAGTAGGATGGGCAAAGTCTTCAACTTTCAGAAGGGACACCTGCCTCAGGTTTGTTTCCATCTAAAGGATAATGGACTAATTTATGTTGAAAAATTGCATGCTTTAGCAGAAAGTACTGTCAGAATGTAATCTGATAAGTAGCAGTGTTAATATCATGATTTCCTGATAACTTATTCCACAGATACACATGAGAAAGCACAAGCTTCTGCCTCCCACAAAGGTCTGATGCTCCAAATATCTGCTTATGTCTGTTTGGGCTGGGGCAGACCTAATTTTCTTCACAGTAGCTAGCACGGGACTGTGTTTTGGATTGGTGCTGAAAACAGGGTTGACAACACAGGAATGTTTTAGCTATTGCTGAGCAGCTCTTGCACAGCATCGAGACCTTTTCTGCCTCTCACTCTACCCAATCAGCAAGGAGGTTGGGGGCGCACAGGGAACTGTGAGGGGACAGAGTCAGGACTGCTGACCACACGGACCAAGGGGTATCCGAGACCGTATGGCATCATACTCAGCCTATAAAGCTGGGGGAAGAAGAAGGAAGTGCGGCGGGACTTTCAAAATGATGGTGTTTGCCCTCCCCAGTCACCTTTAGCTGTGATGGAACCCTGATTTACTGGAGATAGGTGAACACCTGCCTGCCCATGAGAAGTGCTCAATGAATTCCTTGTTTTGCTTGGCTTTTGTATTTTCTGTTGACCTGTCTTTATCTCAACCTGTGAGTTTTCTCACTTTTACCCTTACAATACTCATCCCACCGTGGAGGAGTGGCTGCACGTAGCTAAACTGTCAGATGGGCTTAAACCACAACGCTGTGGGAGTCAGTAGCAAGATTCCCATGGAGTGCAGCCTGGTTTGAGCACCTGCACTGACTGTCAAAGAGGCTGCACTGCTGGTGCAGGAGAGAAGGTTTTCCTGCCTCACAAAAGGAATTGATCAGTAGAGCCCAAGAGCCTCTGGTGACTGTCTGTGACCGTAAAATTCGGTGGATGGCATACCCTGGCATCCTTGTAGGTCTCAATCTCCTCTGTTCCTTTGAAAAGAGAATTTGTCTGAAAGTTTCTGAGTTTACACCAGAGGAGTTTCTGGAGAAGGATATTCTTTTTATTTGTTTGCTTTCTGTGTTTTTTTCTTTATTTTTGGGTTTCTCTCAAGAGAAGAGAATATGGCACATGAATTTTTAAAATACCATTGGAAACAAGAATCTGGTCAGCTGTAGAGGACTGCTAAGGGTCCCCAAGGAACAGAACAGACTAGTAAAGGGGAGAGGAGTGTCTGGAGTAGTGATCGAGGGAGGACAAAGCAAGCAACAAAAACAATAAAGTAGAACTGAGGCTGTTATACAGAAGGCAGCAAAGGGAATTTAAAGAGCAGAGAGAGAGAGGCATATGTCCAAAAAATAGAAGAAGATTAGAACAGGAGGCAGGAGGGGTGGGGATGGGAATATCAAAAAGCCCAGCTTCCCACCAAACACAAAAACTGAGGGTCTGAAATAGCACAGTCTGCTCAGGGGGACTACTCCTTACTGATGCAAGCAGACACACTGAAGTCAGTTATTCATATAAGAGTTGCAGGAATGAGCCCTTCATAAAAGGATTTCAGATCCATGTTCATTGTGTTCTCACAGTCACTGCTAGGCTGGATTGCCACGTGGCCTGTCAGCTCTGCTATCCACTTACCTCTATTTACAACATTTCTATATGTTCTTTTGCTGCTTTGCTGGCCACAAACTTAAGAGGAATCCAAAGAAAATTAAAAAAAAAATCTGCTAAGAGACGTGAGCATTCCTCTATCTAGCACAGACTGTATTTGTTCAGCTTCTGCAGTGCTGAAATCTGGATCAACATCTTTAAGCAAGGATTCAGCCATAGTTTTGTAAATAAATACATTTCCTTTTAAGTTTATGGTATTAGGTGCAAATACTAGTGACATCTAGTTGTAGATTTTAAACTAAATTTCTTTTCACCTGTGTTAAAAAAACATTCTACATTTTTATTCAGATGAATAGTTTTCTTTCTAGTCAGTAGTTGCATTGAGGTTTATAGGGTAGTACACGTAAGTTAGGAATTGTTGAAAAAATAAGTGTTTATGCAGAATCCATCCTATAAATAATAGAGAAAAAGCAAGTAAGGTTATTCATGCAGGGCTGGTGATATATATACAGGGCTACTCACAAAGTTTCCTCTAGTGTTACATTTGTATTCATATATGTCAAAACTGCAATGTTATTTCTTTTTAAAATAAATTGGAAGCACGAGTCTGTAATGTATGATTATTTTATTAACTGATAAATCAGCTAGCTCTCAAGGGCATGGAAGAAACGTATTTATTTAATTTACAAATAAACTGTATCCATTCCCCACTTCCATCCTTTGTTAGAACTCTGCACTAAGAAATTTCAGTGTTTGATACTCAGGGTTGCTTAAATATATTTTCAAAAGGTAAAAGAAAAAAAATATTTCTGTTTTTAAATTTCCAGACTTCACTGCACTGTTCATTATCCCACACAATATGAACAAATGTAAACATTAAGAGCATGTTCACTGGACATGCATTTTCATAGTCATGTAACTGGTATTTCCACAGTAGCTTTCCAACTTTAGGCACACAAGCCCATACTTACTACCTTTGAATAGGACAGCCTGACTTTCAGCGCTGCTGAATTGATGGCAGTCTCAGGCCCATAAGTCCTCCACTGAGATCCAAATGGGTGGATGACTGCACCCGTGTGGAGATCTCCTCTGCATTTGAAAATCTTTGATAAAGTGTAAAAATTTGAATAAAAGCAGATCAAATACAGCGTGGGTTTTTTTTCCTTCTTATGAAAAATCGTGGGCTTTTATACAAGATGCAAGAGTTGAGAGCTACTTAGTTGAGAGCATTCTCATATCTTTAAACACTTATGAAAGAGGGTTATTCCATAATTATCCATTATGGGGACAAAAACTTCATCAATTATAGAATAACTCTTTTTTTAATCTTTTCTTAGTTGGAGAATCCCACTCTAATCTGCTATTTCACTGAGCAATTTACTATTAAAAATGGATGAAAATTACAGACTCTCCTTTATCTTCTCCTATGTATATACATTAAATGGAGCATCTCAGTTTAACAAAGAAGAAATCTATTTTCTGCTTCTGCCTACATCACACATCTGTTGTCTCCCATGCTTAACCCAAACTGAGTGCTTCTGTAGCGTGAGCAACAAGTCTGTATCTGTACACATGGTGTCAGTTGCTGTTGTCTCAATTTCAATTGAAAATCAGGTACCAGCTATGCTCTGTTACCTGCAACACATAAGGGTCTTAAGCCCATAGAGCATTTATGCCATAATAAAGTGGTGGTAAGGACAAGAGAGGATAGGACATTATACGGTCCAGGAAAAAAACCCTGCTGAAGAAGAAGAAATTAGAATCCTACAGAGCACAATCAGTGAGAGTGTGAAGTTTTTTGGTAGGTGACGAATAAAAGCTTATAGCAGAGATATATAGGAAAGTAACTACTGAACGCTGTTCAGGAAAAGAAAAATTTTGATTCTGATACTTATTCATGTAGTTAACTTTATTATTTTGTTCTTGCAAAACCAGGGCAAGTCATTAGTGTCTGATTCTGCAATCCTTATTTCTTAAATATTCTCACCGATTTTAGCATGGTTAAGTTGTTTAAAAACTTATTTTACTGCACATAGATTTAATGACGTGGGTGGCATCTAGTCTGCTTAACTGGTTTTTGTGCTTCAAAAAGAAGTCTTAAGGCTTCAGACCTGATTATTTATCCAGCTGATGAAGAGGAGCAGACTTATTTAAAGGCTACAAATGACTCTACACAGCTAAGGCCTATAAGCTAAAATAAGCAGACAGCAACTACTTGGAGTTTCTTTTGAAGCAGTTACCTACACAGGAAACTTGTACACATGATTTAGGATGTTTTCTTTGCCATGTGCAAAAAACTTTGGTATGAGTTAAAGATCTGAAATAAACAATGTAGTTTCTACTGCAAGTTTCTTAACAGTGGGGCAAAACTTTTACCCTTTTACACTGCGTGGATGTAGTATGTCACGACTGAAG
>NW_026138091.1:15242500-15265000 GCF_025592945.1 Manacus candei
TTCCAAAAATAAACAAAACAAAACAAAAAAAACCAAAACCCAAACAACAAAGCAAAGCAAACAAAACAAATAGAAATAAGTAGCTTGATATTTCATGAGTACTTAATTACTGGTCATGCCAGTAAAATGTACTGTTTTTCTAGCTTGTTTCTCTCATTTGATTTTTTTCCTTTTTTTTTTTAGTAGTCATGAAATCAATTTTTAATTTTTGAACAGTGATGTTTTTACAGTTAAAAACAAAAATCCGTGTATTTTGATTCTTGTTAAAGGTGAGAACCTGCTTCTTTTACCGTGTTTTCCAGCAAATCACAATGCCAAACAACCAAGCAATGTAAATTGACTGTTTAAACTTAAATGAATATTTGTGAGCGGACCCTTGATAAGCTTAGAACATTTGAGTGTGAGCTATAGATATTGATTTAAAAGTAGACTTTTAACTTTCTAATGTTTTTAAAAGATGTCTGTGCTTAAAGTCAGAATCACGCTAAAAAGAGTGCAGGAATGGTTTTTGGAAACGAGATGCAGCATGCACCCCGACGCACCCACACATCTGCTCACACACAGAAAACAGGAGTAACTGTTGTCATTGCTGTAAAATCAGTATCAGACAGATTAATTCTGGCCTTTCATCCAGTTGTACTCTTTCAGGAGAGCTCCCCAGCACAACAGCACCACTCTGCAAGCTCCTTCACAATAGTTGTTCGGGTTTTTTTCCTAGTGCTAAGTATTACTTAGTGAGCAGCAAGTTCAACACCTTTTACAACTTTTCTCTAGGGACAAGTACAACAAAGGGGTTGTCTTTTCTAAGGTATGTCAAGGCCTGAAAACCCACTAAGTGGTAAGTGTACAGCTCTGACCTGACTGAAGCAGCAGTGGTCTGCAGCTTGCAGAGAGCTCTCAGCTCTGTATATCTCTAAGCTGTTCACAACTTAATGCATCATGAAGGAAAATGCTTCCCATGAAATTCATTTAGTTGCTGTTAAGCAGTAAACAACCCAAAGAAGGCAATGTTTATTTTCATTGAAATATATTATTCTGTTCATTTAAAATTAAGTAAATTGTCAGATTGAGAGCACTGAATGCAGTACAATTTAAAGCAATAAACTTTTGCTTTAAAGTTGGGGGAAGGTTTTAAAAAAATGAGGATTAGGACGTAGCAGAAAAAAAACATAGAACACAGTTGAATTGAGGTATTTAAAATAAATTAACAGACCATTAGGTATATCACTGCTGCACGATACATAGCTTCTATACGTACTGTATATATTCCAAATGCTTAGGTTTATGCATCTTACTGCAGGAATATGGTATCATCTCATGTATCATCTTTCTAGGAATAAACTCTCAGCATGGCAATCCTATGCATTCAGAAGTATTCTGGAAGTTGCCATTTTACAGGAAAGTAGAGATTACTTTGATGCTAAGCTTCCGATACATAAATAAGGAAAGAGCTGATTTGGGTCAGATAACTCACTTGCAGTCTGTCATGTGTTCAAACTGTCTCTCTCTAAGCCTGCAAAGCTGCACTGGAAATTCTCTAGGAACAAACTTTTCCATTGTTTTCCACTCTCTCACTTACAGTGCCAAATACAACCTGCAGTTTTGGAGGTGTGTGAAAACAAGAAATAAGTTGAAAAAAATTAACTGCACCTTCCACTGTTCAAGGAGAACCCTTCTGGGGTTTGGTTTACTTTTAAGTTTCCTCAGATTTTGGCCAAATAGCTCACCTACTCTGCTTCTGAAACCTTTCAGAATAAAAAAGTAAATCCAGAAAAACAGAAGAACCAATGTTCATAACCAGTATATATACACTTTCAGGGAAGGAGTAGATTTTTTATCAGGAGTAAAATAGGTCTGTGTGATGATTCTTTGAAATCAAATGAAATTTAGTACAGTACATGTATGTGGTTTATTAGGTGAAACTCTGTAAGGTGAGTTTTCTAAAGTAAATTTCCAGTCTGTTTTTTCAGCTGGATAATCTATTACGTTTAGCTTTTCCCACTTCAGCCTGTGCTTGTTAAAACTTCTCTCTTTGTGTCCATGTGTTAAGGTGATGAATGATATTTGCTGATTCTAGCTTATCTAGGCTTTTAACAGGAAAATCTTGGATCAACTCAACCTGTTTGAGCCAAAAATCTTGTAACTGCCTGAGTCTGAAGAATGATTTTACAGTAATAAACAAGCACAAGTAGTTTATGGAACTCTGCTAAAAAAAAAAAAAAAATTCTTCCATATTAACACATTCACGTCCACAGCTTAAAATAGCTTTAAAAAAAACCAAAACAGAGTTTTAACCTATCCTTTGCCTATATCACTGGACAGCAACTCAGTTGGAAAGAATGTCATATGCCAAAGCATGTGTTGCCTACTCACTGATGGAGCAGAAATGTGTTTGTAGTTCAGGTTATGTTCTCTACTCCTGGTGGTTCTGAAATACCCACATATGGTCCTCACATTTTCACTTACCATTTCTTTGCCTGTATTTTCTCCTTCCACAACATCCTTGACGTGCTGATCTCAACACTACATCAATGAAAGACATCACTGTTTCTTTTTTTCTTTGTTTCTTTCTAACAGAAAAAGGGGGACAAATTCTGGCAGAGGAAAATTAATTTGTATGAAAAATAGTGAGAAAATAGGACAGAAAACAGCCCTTTTTAGGAAAGTCAGTTCCTTCAGACATCCTCCACCGTCCATAGATAACATGCTTCTGGATATGGTACAGGCCATGAATTTGACAGAAGAATGTGGAGATCAAGGAGTTTTTCCAGTGTTGAAAGAAAAAAAGAATAAATTAGAACTTCTCTTAGTGTATTTTAAACAGCTTTGAAGTTTTTATGTGAAGTTATTGTGCATAGTAAGGAAGACCATTTTCCCTATGGATATCAGCTAACTGATGGGCCCAGGGGCAGAATGGGTGGCAAGAGAAGATGCATCAAAAAATGATCTTAAAAAAAGAAATTTCCTAAGAGATTTCTCAGCTTCAGAAGTGTTTTGAGGTTCATCTGTATCACATGCTTTACTGCTTAAACAGTCATGTATACAGAACACAGCAAGTATGACTGCAGTGTTTGTATTGCACCGGGAACGTGGTTTTGGCACATCGTTCACGTTCTGTCAAGTGACAACACACAGTTGGCACTTGTCCTTGCAAGGCAACAAAGATGAAAAGAACAGTCAATTTCTATCTATGTTATCAGAACTCAGTGAATAATTTGCAATGAATGCCTTAAATGTCATTTTTGAATGTTCCTAAACTATTTGTGAAATTGTATATTTTAAAATTATGTAAGGATTATTAGAATCAATATATTTCAATTAGAATCAATGTATTGGTAGTACCCTCCATACCAAAACTACAAATAATTAATTCAGACATCTCCTTCACTGACTTCATTTGCTTTTCCCAGATACCAGCCTGGCCAGTTTGATCTGTTCACCACCTCTGCATGGTAGCGGTGTTGGTGGTGATTTTCACAATTGATAGAAGTTAGAACAACCTGGAGGCTTCACTAAATTGTATCAGGACACAAACAGAATTGAAAAAATAGGATTAGATTTAGGTATAAAGATTGTTGAAAAGACTTTATCACTTTCCTCCCGAGGTGAAATAGCAGGCATACAGAGACACATGAGCTGGCTGCAACTCACTTCATTAATCAAATCAATGTGAATTTCAAATTTCAAATATAATATCTGAATATACAATTTGAAGTTGGTGCTGGTGGAGTTTCCAGCATTTGAATTACAAATTTGCTTTTTGCTAATCCATTCCCTAACAGAGATCAAACACTTGAAAATTCATGAAAAGCAAACATGAAAGGGTCACAAACATGGTCAAATGTTACCCGGCTGTTTAATTCAAATGGATACTCAAAGAAAATGTTTCTGATATTTGTTCAGCCCCTTCTTTCTAGTTAGCTTAAAAAATTAAAGTTAAATGGCAGACTAATGCTATGTGCAAATCAAGAAAAAGAATCAAGGGGACTTGAAGATAGCAATACAGAAGTAAATCATAAAGAGAGATGGGTACATCTGGAGTTATACTGGATAGCAGACTGACTCTGTGGATGTGGAAATCCATAGCTGGCATTTTAACTCTGACAAAAATAGCTGTAAAATTTAGAAGGAAGTTTAAATTTTGGATATATCTATCACCACTCTAATAATCAGTTCTGATGATTATATGTGTACTCACTGCCAGAAAAATACATTCATATCCAAATGTGCACCAATAAATCGAACCAGTAGTCAAAGGTTAGCAATTTCAATACACATTTCCTTTCTATTTAACTGTTTCAGGTGCTATTGACAGAAAGTCAACTATGCCTTTAGCAATAAGGAAAGTAATGGGATTCTTGTTTCTAAAGTTCTGCCCAGTCACATTCAACACATATATTATTTTCCTGCCTTACAACAATCTATGAACAGAACCTTCTCATTTCAATTTTTCATGTTTTCTTTGTGTAACTCTCACTGAAACAGGCAAGCTGTCAGTGACAAAGCTTAGTGACAATCTCATATGAAGTTGAGAAATGGGAATTACAAAAGGAAAAAAACAGTAGCCACAATCAATCTCTACTGTAGCTACAAACAACTTTTTCACTTCATCAACCAAATTTTTGTTAGAGCAACAATCTATGATGCCACCCATCATTGATGCCACTGCTGTTTCTGAAGACATAAATTGCTTTATGTAACAGACAAGTTCTTATTGGCAAAAAAAAAAAAAATGACACTGAGAGTAATGTTTGCCAGGAAAAACCCAATTCTTCCACATAAATATTATGGACTCCTGTTGTGCCATGACTATGTTATAAATTTAGGCATACCACCCCTGCTTGTACAGCTCACCTACTTCAATCCAAGTCAGGTTTATAAGAAACTTTTCATTCAATAGCAAATTTCTCTTTGCAGGTACACAGCTATCAGTGACCACAAGATCAAGCAAAATGGAGGACAGGGAAAGTGTTTCTGTCTCACACTCCGTGTTCTTTCCTTCTGCCTGTGGAGACCTCAGTTTATAGCCCAGCTGGGATCTCTCCACCACTTTGACAGTCTACCACTTAGTCTAGTAAGTAGTACTGTTGAACTAGGTGACTCTACTCCTAGACATCTGATAAGGAAGACATTGTAACTGTTAAAGAATGGTATAAGGGGATTTTTGAAAAAGGAAAATAGGTTGGGGGATTTTTAGCTTTATTTTTGGCCATGAAAGAGTAGCAAAAATTATGAAAAGACATGTAAGCATGATGGATCACTGAAGGTAGCTTGCTCAAAGAATTCAAAACAATGGTTGCTAGACAGATAAAGTTGGAAGTTCTCCCTAGATATTCTGAAAAAAATTGACAAAGCAAAGAAGGATAAATCAACTTCTGCCAGTCAAGTGCTGCAACTAGTATGGGAAGAGTTGTTTGAGTCACATAGGATAAAGGATGTTTCAAGGTTGTTCTCTTTCCCATTCCCTGTTTTGGTGAGCATTTCTTCCACTATCCTTCCTGCTGACGCTGTTAAAGAAAATAAATAATTCTGTTTAACAGCAGAGTTACTTCATGAAGTGGGCACTTCTCTAGAGGGAAGAATAAGAAAGCTTTGAGTGATAAGGGGATGACATAACTGATGACAGACTTCTGTTGGGGTTGAAAGCTGAGGGCTGAAGTGAACTGAAGATTACCAGCACTTTGAAAGGTGAGCTGTAGCAGTAGTATTGTTTTATGGAATCCTTGTTTTATTGTTTCTCTTCTCCTAGATGGAGGATTTCATAGCCTAAATTTCTCTCTCACTTTCTCTCTCTTAAAGTAATTAGAGAAAGAAAAGTAAGGAACTGGTCTCAGAGCTTTATTTTGATTTTTTTTCCCATTTGAAATATGCAGGTTTTATTCAGCTAAGATCTTACAGATGTTGTGAGAAGTATTTTCTGGGCCAACATGTGTAATTAATTTTATATTCCTCTTTCTACTGCCATGGCAGTGATAAATCAGGGGTAAGTTTCAGGGTAGCAAGCAAGATAGGTAGGCTCTTTTTACTCCATGCTATGGCTGAACATTGGAAATAGTAGAATTGAATTGAACTAAATCATTTAGAGATGGCTGGGTTATCTAAACTAAATCCCATCTTTGACTTACATAGTCCCATAGCTGCCTAAAAGTTAAGCTAGCTATTATGGCTCAGAGTAGCTGCTTTCATTCTCCACTGACACTGAGCAGCAGGAAAGGACCTCCAGATCTTAGACAAGTTTAGATCATATGCCAAATTTTTAGTTGAAGAAAGTCGAGTGAGATGAATCCTCCCTGACAGACTGACACTGTTTCATGCTTTTTTTGAGGGGTGAGGTATGGGTTGCATGTATTTTATAGACTGGAGAATAAAAGAAATCTTATTTTTTGCCAAAAGCTCAACAGCAATGTCACTCAGTCACTCTGCCTCTCAGCCTCCTGCTATAGCCGCTGGACATCCCTGCTGCACATCAGTCACACGATAGCCAAGTCTTCCTCATTCTTTTATACAAAGAGTGCCAAGTTTTCTTTAGATTTTCTTATATTTTCTTTTATTTTCTTGTAAAAATCTATGTACATTATTGCGTAGTTTGCAAATGACAGTATTTCTTTTCCTGTATTTCTTTGAGAAGTTGAGACACATTTTTCACATTCTTACACGTTCCATCTTTGGGCTCTTTGGTGTTTGCTGAAATATGGTAGGAAGTGCTCAGAAAGCAAATTTCTAGTAAATGCATCACAAATGTCTGCAAAGAAATTGCTTTAGGATAAAGTAACTATTTGTGTAAATTATCCATATTTAACAGGTATAAGACATAGAGTAATGGGTTATTTGTACTGAGCTACCATAATGTGGCAGATTAATTATATTTTGTGGAACAAATACAGTTAATTGTGATCTACTGATTGTCTTTGTTTTACACAAAGAAATTTAATTACATTTGGAAAACCTAATTAATAATAAATAAATTATTTTAAATGCACAAAATTAATTTCAATACAACAAAAAGAAGTCCAGTTTCATTTGGAAGATGTTGAAGAGCTCTTAGAAAATTCATAGAACCCCTAGGAAAGGTAAGGGTTGGGCAGGTGGGTCAGGGAGCTCCTTCGCAAACTGGAAAACTGACTCTTTTGTCAGCATCTTGCTTCACGAAAGGTGTGGAAGCTAAAGGCTCTGAGATTTTCAACAGATTCTTTGGTGACCTGTGGTCAAAAGTTCGTGGATTCCCAGAACCACTCCCTGGGAAGCTGGAGAAGAGGTTAACTGTCTGCAGCTTCAGAACTTCAAGTGATCTTGAGATGCCACGGAGCACATTCAATTTCATGACAAAATCTGTGGGAGGTGTAGGTTTCTAACAGTTTGTTCCTTTAAGCTTGTTATGCTGAAACCACCATCAAGTTTAACAGTAAGGTTTCTTTCTTCCAAATACTCTTCTGCTGATGGTATCATTTCATGATCCCCATCTTTTTTACACACAAGAATGTTTTCTTTTAAATCCATCTACTGGCAGAGACACTTGCATAGACAATGCTCTTGAGATCATTCACATATTTCACATAACACTGTTTACCACTGCTTAAGGAAGACTGTAAAAGTCTTGTCAAAACCGTAATGAATACAGCACACAAACACTGAGTTACTGATATAACTCTGCTAGAATTCAACACAGCAGAGGAGCAATGAGAAATATACCTTAAAATAGTAACTTTAGTCAATGATCCCACAGTCTGATATATAGTTACAAACAGAGTTACAAATCTAAGCATCAGAAATTGTAGACTCACTGTGGAAGATACTTGACCAGTCCAGCAAGCAATATAGTTAGATTTGTTCAAATAAAAAATGTCTAGTTTTAATTAAAAATAATTTTAAACTGTATAAGCAGAAAGAAACTCAATGCATCTTAAATACACCAGCTTTAAAGCAGAAGCTGTCCACCCCACTGCCCATTTGTATAGCATCATATTGCAGCATGTTCAAAGCTCAATTTACAACTGGCAAGTAGAGCCAAAGAAAATATATTTGCTGATATAGTACGATGTTGAAAAGTGGGATCAAAATAAAGTTTTCTTGTCATCTTCAACATATAACTTTTTATACACTGCCTATTATCAAATATTTCTATCTCATGTAGGCTTGTGTGCTCCTACAAGCATGTATGTATTTGTCCGCATATGCACAATCTGCAAAAGGAACTGAATAAGCAAGGTGAAATTTTTAAGGGAAATGTAATTTTAAAACTCCATATTTATCACGAGCAGTGACATGAGTGCCCTGAAGATAAATATCTAAATAATATAGTTGAAAATATATTGTTCATGTGAGTTAAAAACACACTGTGGGAGCCAGCACCATTATTTCTGTGTGTATACCTACATATTCCTCTATATCAGTACCTCTATCTATACACTGGAGTAGAGAAATATTAGCTAACAATAGATGCATCTAATCAAAATGTGCGTGAATGGTGTGTACTATGCACTATCATTTCTTTCTGCAACTAATTTAGAATTCAAGGGAATAATATGAAGTCTTTTACTACTTAATTAAACTTTTGTAATGCCTGTTTTACCAAGATGAATAAAATGCATAAATTGTATGAGGTGACATCTAATGCACACAAAAAAGAGAAATGTAAAAAATCAGAACAGTGGGTACATTAAACTGATTCTTAATAATTGAAACCAATTTAATCATTTGAGATTATTTTATTCTAGCTGACGTAATAGTGAAGCAGTTTTATTCTAATTATAACCTGTTTCATTTTAGTCTGCCTTTCTAGTTAATTATTACAGTCAATTTGTAAAATGACATGGTTCCACATTTGCATAGGTCACTATTAAATAAATGAATAGCTGAAATTACTCTAGCATTGAAGTGTCAACTTTGGTAGAAGTCAAGAGGACTTCAAATGTTCTTCTAACACCCCTTAATGTGTTAATGACCACTATTAAACTGCAATTAAAAGGCCAGAGAAAAAAACGCACAAAACAGTTAATAGAAAAACAGTAAAGACACAATTAAAACACTTCGTTTTTTGACTGATAGAAAATAATGGGATATGCTGAAAGAAGTCTAGTATGAATCTATGCCTAACACATGACAGAACTGACAGTTTAATGATAACAAATCATAGGCTGCCTTTTTTTGGGGCATTACACGTCAGCTTGACATTAACATCAGCAGTAAACAAGACAATGTAATGATTTTACGTTGTATTTAAATTGCTACTTATTACGGTACTAAATAATAGCTTTAAATAACTTGGTGTCCAGGCTAGTGATGTACTGTGTTTGCATGAGACAGTACTGAAAGATATGTTTAAGTTTTTTGTCATCTTAAATAAAGGATATATGTATGTCTTAGCTGTGAAGCTTACCATGTTTGCATCCGAAACATTTCCTGAATCCATAACACTGTCATTAGGTTTGTTTGCTCATGGAAGGAATGAGTAGTGATGATCAAGTCCTAACTCAACGCAGATCGGATTTTTAGGTATCAAGTAGTGTGTGTATAACTCCTAGAAAGCAGCTCAATTAATCAGAGCTATGTCAGAGCTATCATATTAAACACTGCCACTTCAAAAGCATACTTTACTGAGAGATGAACTCAATAGTATGGGAATGGTACATGTGATTCCACAAACTAAATTATATTCAGTGGGAAAGTCAACATAATGTCTGAAAATTTAAATACATGCCTCAGAAATTTCAAAGTTATAGTTCCCACAGGAATCAAAATCTGCCCTCCATGTGCATAGGTAGTATTTTCTATTACTGTAACATTTTAATCATTCACATAATCTACATCTCTGTAATCCAGAAAAGTTATGTTTGCCATGGGAAATACAACTTCTTTATTTTCTATTATTATTTGTGTGTTGTGTATGCTCATCCATAAAGTTAAATCAGCTTTATGGGTCAAAACATGTTCTCCGTTGCACCATGTAAAATCAGGCTGGTTTTAGTGATTCAGTGGATTTAAGTACTTTCATTAATATAAACAAACCTTTTTAGGCTTTCTTATGCTAACTAGAATAGAATTACTGCTCTCCCTAAAAGTTCATCTGTCGTACTGCTTAGCCTATTGGAAATAAGCATTTACTTCTTAGATCAGTGGACTAAATCACTGCTGCTCTGTCTTATCATTATATCTTTCATTTACACAACATAAGAAAAAAAGATCAGCATGTCACCATTTTTTTGTTTTCTGCTTACTTCGCATGATAACTTGCACGTTTTAATGCATTCTGCTACAAATAAATATGAGAACAAAACTGGCCTTCCCTTTTCTGTTTTGTTTATTTTATTAGGCATGTACTGTCAGAAAGCCACAAAAATCTGGAGGAAGATTCAAACACAATATTGCATATTTTTCTATCAGAACAAAATTATGGTTGCAGATGACCAGGTTTTAAAGAATGTTTAGGCATTTAAAAATGTAGATAGGCTCCCAGTGGGATTTTAAAAGGTTAGATTATTTTGAAAATCCTACTAGGCAATGAATGTATTTCTTTGAAGTCCTCATACACGTGTAAGTTCATACATTGGAGAAAAAATGCACATAATCAATGAAATAATTGGAAGAGATTCAACCACAACCATTTCATGTGCTCCACAGATTTTCTTGTGCTTAAGTCTGTTTGTTTCCAGATCAGTGCAAATTCTTTTACTCGTAAAAGTGAGAGCTAGTATCTATACTGTACAGCTGCCACACCAAATTGTCCATTATTTATAGCTTCTCTGTTTCAAAATCTTATTTCCTTAAAACATTCAAGTTCTAGTCTTACTGAGGACCAAATCTCAGTTGAATGTGAGAAAAATAAAAAAGAAAAGAAAAGAAAAAAAAAGGAAAGAAAACTATTTTATCATGTTCAAAAAATTGCTAAAGTACATATTTTCCCAGGCTTTTTGCATTACAGAAACTTGCCTTTTAGAATTAAAAAGGATAAGAAACACTTTCTTGGGGAATATGTTAATGAAGATAGTTTGACTGGGAACTCAGATTCACCAGAAATGTATAAGCATGTGACAATGATGTTATATCAGTTTTACAGATTCAGTACCTAATCTGTTCTTGCTAGCCTCCTCTGTAGATTTTCCCTTTGCAATGTTCCTTAGCACCCGTCAAGGACAAAGGAGAGCCCAACAGACCCTGTGCCCTTTTTTGTTCCTTGTTGATCCAAACACAAGTCAGTTTACCCCCGGGCCAATGCAAACAGGTAGAGAGGCACAAGTGCTGTGTTTGGGATCTCTTACATGAACCTGTTACCTGGTCCTGGCCATCAGAGGAGTGCTCAGCCCATGAAGCTAAAACAATGACATTGCCCAAACAGCACTACATACCACTATGTACCACCACTGGCCAGATCAAGGCAATAGAAAGAAGCAAGTATATGTTAAAGTACAGAAGGAATGATATCATTCCACAAAGAGAATGCTGAACTTAGTGTAAAGGAAGAATACAGGGTATCATCAGGAGCTCTATAACAAAAATACAGCAGTATTTGGGAAGCATAAAGACGTGTAAAAACAGTTTGGGCTTTCTGTAGGAAATAACATGGACTAAAACACAGAAATGGAGACACAGAGGAATAACTCCAGCAAAGGGAGAAGATAAATGGTACCAAGCTTAGGTTTTCCTCTTAAAATTTTACTCAAAACCAAGAGAGGTTAATTAATTTAAACACTTTAGTTAACCTATGATATTTGGAATCATTTTTAAACATATTTTTTAAGCATCAGTTTGGAAGCACTAAATACCAGTACTAGGAAGCACATAGCAGTGACAATTCAGTGACAAAAATTGCATTTTTTATGCGTGGAGGAAAAACAGGGACCTACAAAGAAGTTTAAACATGTCTGGATATTTTTCAGTTTGCTTTTAGTTTTCAAAAGTGTTTTGTAAAAACAAAACCAAATCAAGAAAAAACTCCACCCCTTCTAGTAATTGCTTTGAAAATTATTTTGGTTGACTTTCATAGTCATATTGTAAAAGTGGAATTTGATGTGGAACCCAAGATACATATATGAGGTGTGTTTAATTGTAAAGTTGAGAAAAATGTAAATCTATTTAAAGCAGGAATGACAGTTGTTGAGCATTGTGATGTATCATCTTGACATGAACTGAATGAGTTAGATTAGTGACTGACACTAGCAGTGTCAGAATTTACATTGCAGCACACACAAACTCTGTGGAAATATACTATTAGCACTCAGAGTAAGCAGTGATGAGTAATGAGATAAAAATTGACTGTGTTGATAGTCATATGCCCTCACAGTCAAGAACAATGAACTGTACTATGTGTATGTATATTAATAAGTGTGTATATCTGCCTGTCTGAAATATATCTATAGTAACTTTATTTACACTAAGTTTTGAGAAGCAGAAATTCAAAATTATAGATAAGATAAAGATAAGGATAGATAAGGAATCTCAGTAAGGTCTACTTAAACCCTGGAGTGTGATTTATTTTCTACGTATGTTCGCCTCTGCACATGGTGTAGACATGCACTTGACATTACTGCTTACTCTATTTCTCTTGCCAGAAATCGGTCTAACATGTGTACACAGTTGCGCACAGGTAAAGGAAATAACCTGTTTCAGTAGGAGTACTTTTTTAAGTACTGCTTTACCTGTTTAGAGTCAGACCAGTAGAAAGTTTTAAGGCACAATGGAAAGCAGATACATACCTACTGTAACATATCATAGCATAACTATCAAAATGTATCATGACTGAGTGGTTAGTCCAGCTTGATAAAATTTGTTTTCAATCTTTATTGTCTGAAATATATTGAGCAAGTGACTCAAGGAATTGGGTCCAAAGTTCCCATCACTTTAGGGTGCGCTAGTGGTACCACAGAATATCCTGTCTCTGGCAGGACTGAGGACTGTGGATATCCGGCTTTACTGAAAAGCATCTCAGGTGTTGCAAGTGTATCCAACAGCTGCATTTCTGGGTCACCTCTCACATGGTCAGAAGGATACAGGGCCCTGGACTAAGCAGGGAGAAGGTAGTTCTGTCACATTGGTGAGCATACGACATACTAGTGAGCGAGTTGTTCTTTAAAGTTTCTTTTGCAATGGAGAAACCTGTTATTGTTGGCATATGCAGGTAAAATCACCTTTTCCTCAGTTTTTCTCTGAAATAATTTCAACAGTCTCAGATTGAAGTTATTTCAATTATTGTTGTTATTATTATTATTTCAATGCCGACTCTGGATAGCTACTGAAAGGTTATAAGGATGAGAACTATAGTAATGGCTCAGAGGATAGATAATTATTATCTTTTTTCCTTTCTTTCTAATAATATTTGTAATATCTTGACATGAAGTGGTTGGAATAGACTAGTGACTCCTACTAGCAGTGTCAGAAATAATGCTAAGTTTTATCAAGAAATTATGTATTTTGCAGACCACTACTATAAATATGGAGAGATATAAAGTTTGCAAAAGATGCGCTTTTGTCTTCAGCAGCCTGGAGCAGAGGCCTGAATATGTCCTTCTGGTCCACCCATAGCTCCTGTTAAGAGTGTCCCAATCATATGGTGGGCACGATAGATCTTTAAAGATTAATTCCTCTCTATTTATTAAAAAAGCATCTTACACAAGTTTGGTGCCATTTAAAGTTAGTAATTAAAATATGAAAATGGTGGTGTTTCATTACTGTGGAGGTTAGGGAGGCAAAACCTTTAAGAAAATGGAAGCTGTCATAAAAGATAAAAAACAAATACAGTGAAATAACAAAGAGTAATTGAAATTCCCATATGGAAGGAAAGCAACAGCAATGTCTCGTTTAGATTTCTATTACCCCTTTTTGAGAGGAAATGAAATAATGGGCATGTGCATGTTGTATCTGCTGTGATTTTGTTTAATTTTCCTTCTTTTTTTTTGCTCTATAAAACAAAGTTTCCAGAATGATTTATGCGTCAGGTTTATATTTCCAGTTTTTCTAATGGAGCAATTTTATTTTAACAGCTAAAACATATTTTTTAACCTACCAGTGACATCATTCTCCACATTGGATCAATTATCTATGCACTGAATAAAGTTTAATTGAACCCTTTTAAATCTGTGCAGCTGTTGTGCAGTGAAATAGGCAGGTGGATTGTCTCATTAGTATTAATCTAAATGTTTTGTGGTCTCTGCACATTTTAATGTGTGTGGTGTATATATTTGGTAATAATTCTTTAGTTGTTAAAAATAAGTGCTACAGAAAAACTTTGATAATAAGTTATGTAATATTTGGTTCTTAAACAGGATGAATTAAGAGCATTAAATTGATGAGTGATTCCATAAAACCTATTCCAGCAGAGTGAATGAAAGTATTAATTTGAAAACTTCTGACCTATTTTAATTTTATTTTAGGACTGCTCTGTTTTATGCATTGATGTTACTATCAGGATTTTAGCTGGTTTTCCTTCCAATCAGCTCAGCTAACTTAAATCCTTTTGTAAGGTTTACCAGCATCAAACACTTCTACCTCATCTTCCAGAAATCTATTTTCAAAAGATATTATTTGTTCCTAGAACCAAATTCTGACAATGCTTACACAAGTGATTCGGGCATAAAGCTGAAAAAATGGGCCAGGACCACAGCATGTATAAAATACTATAAAGCATTGCAAGTGTAGTGGCTTGACTACCTGAGAATATGGCCTATGATTTTCAGATCTAAGGGTGGAGGGTCGGTGGGAATTTGCTTGGGGACAGTGTGTTTCTGAGATACCACTGAACTTACTGGATGCTAAGGTCAGGTAGCACTGAAGTTGCTCACTGAAAAGCTGGCCTGGTGAATATATCCTGGATTTAAAGGTCAGTTTTGTGCCTTTGCTCAGATCCAATAAAGAAAGCACTTAGGTGGGAAGAGGAAGGTATGTTTCACCTTGCTGCCAAAGGGGATCCCTCTGTGGGCACTGAGCTGACTCCAGTCTTTTCAGCTCCGAGGGGGTAAAGACGTGAAGTGCCACATGGGTAATCTGCTTCTATACTCTGAGACAGCTTGCTTGGCACTGCAAAGCAGGCTTTACTTGGAGCATTCATGGACTTTCATTTCTGATGGTATATTGGGGTATTTCAAATTGGTTAATTTAAAAATTTTTATTTTTCATCTCTGCTTTTAATTTTGATTTGTACCAGAAACTTCCAGAGTTTAAACTGAATTATGTTGCCTTTCTCCTTGTTTTCCCTCCCCAAGGCTTGAACTAAAAAAGGAAATTTTCAAGCTCAGGACTTCTTGTCTGTATGTCAGTGGAGGATAGGTAGCACACTCCAACATTAAAGTTATAAGTTGTCCTGGTATCTAAAAATAACACGTGGACAAATTCCCATAACTGTACATCCAAGGAAAACAGATTGTTAGAAATACTGTGCAGATACAGTATTTAGCAACAACAATCTGAAGTTCTTAAAAGAAGAACCAATGATGACTGAAATGTCAAAAAGAAACATATCCCTGTGTTTCAAAAACCTTTCCCCCCCCCTTTTACTGTAGTGCTGAAATGTTAAACTTGCTTTGGACAGCTTAGGCAACACTTCAGTTGGACCATAGGGAATGGGCATGCTAAATGCTGTGAAAATCCCCAGCTGCAAGATTTTAAACAATTGTTAAGCATGATTCTGAGCCTAAGAGTAAAGAAGTGTTATAGTTAAATATTATAATCATCTCCCTGATCCATCTTTTAAATCTCATTCTAATCTTAGAAATATTGAGCAACAAATGCACAGCATGCAAGAAAAGTGTAAAGGTGTGCTTGAGAAGGGGCTGTGAGGTAAATACCTATAGGAATGCCTCCTTGCCAACAAGCAACGCTGCTACATTTTATGTACCTCCCAACAGCTGACTGCAGAAGCTACTTCAGCTCCAGCTCTGTTGTACGGCCCGGGGGATTAGTGAAAGAGACCACCCTGGAGGTTGTTAAATAGAAAAAATAGTGTGTCTGCCAGCTGGGAGCCGATTGATTGCTGCTTAAGTGTGTAAGGCAGTGATGAGGGGGAGGTGGAGAGGTGATGGGATTTGCTCCTGAACAGTTGGTTTTGTGAGGGACTTTCACTGCCTCAAAGCTGTTGAGGCCCTTGCAATTGTCCTATAGTTTGTCCCTGAGTGGCTGCTAGATTTTCTTGCTGGAAAAATTTACGGATGTAGCATAGTTCTGAAGAAAATGTCATTATTAGCAATGAAAGGATTAGAAGCTTGCTCTTGCCTGGTACTGAGCACCTTCACAACACACTGCATTCAGCTGCGTACAGGATCAAACCCTATAAGAACTATAAAACCATAAGGTCCTTCTCCTTATGTAAGAAGGACTTGCAACAAGAGCTCAGGATTTTCATTCAGTATTGTAAAATCGTGCACAGTAATATTTGGTTTCAGGAAAATATGATTCTCTTCAGATGATTTGTGGAAATCATCTCTCCTTCTGGCCCTGAGGAGATTTAGCAGAAAAAGGAATGTGTTTTACTATCTTTCTGATCTAGAGTTTTGTTTATAAAACCTAAATTAAATCTCTACATGCAAATGAAATGGCTCAGTTATTGCTGTAGGCGGAGGCTAACAAGTGTGGTCTGTCTTACCCTCCAAGTAAATATGAATTTAAAAATTTGTACATGTTTATCTAAATGCAGGGCATTTATCTGAAGTGATAAACTGTTATCTGTTGTTTGATTATACTAATATTTATCTCTTTCTTATACTGCTGCTAAAAGTCTCAGCATCATTTGCCCAATCAGGGAACTTCGGGTACCCAAACATTAACTTTCTGTGATACTGAAGTTTCATACATTATTTTTGCTTTGTTTTCTGTCTTTTGGTTTCTAATCTATGACAGAATTGTCAATTTTACCAATGGCTGCTTAGTTTTTTTAATATCCTTTTGAGGATGATTTTTGTTAGAGATATTTTGACAGTCCCATTAAAGCGGTTCCGCCAGCTATACTTTACCCAGGGCTTTGATGAGGTGATCAAGGAGTTCTAGAACATTTCCTTTTTTAGACAAATCTCTGACTGTTTTGCCTCACAGTCTGCTCATCAAGATCTTATACATTGGGTACCAGGATAATTTTGGCTGCACATCAGTGGTTTTAGACAGGGGAAAGAAATGCTAGAAGGAAAGTTTTACTCTGTTGCAGTAATCTTGACAATGAATCATTGCTGCTGCTTTGTGTTTGTGTCAACCTATTGTAAACAGGCACCCTAAGAGAAGGAAAGTACTTTTTGAAG
Organism: Manacus candei; assembly: GCF_025592945.1. Lineage (NCBI taxonomy): Eukaryota > Metazoa > Chordata > Aves > Passeriformes > Pipridae > Manacus > Manacus candei. The sequence continues at coordinate 15,259,714 of NW_026138091.1, forward strand.
ATAGAACTTCAATCAAAAATAATTTTGAATTCTTACTTTCTATGAAATTTCCAAGAAGACAAGACCTGGTCAGAACTGGGAATAAGCACTAAGTTTTCCTGACTCCAGAGCAACAGTGTGAGCGAAGTCTCTGGTCTCCATTTCATAGGACAGAGGCAAAAGTATCTCTCAATATTTCCAGACAGTCTTAAAAATGGTTAAACCACACTGCAAAGAACAATTCTTACCTGGATCTCTGTGTTTAGCAGCAGAACACACATACTCTGCAGCAGCATTTTGCCTGTTACCGAATATGAGGTCTCATGGAAGATCCACAGAATTACTTCAGTGCTGTTAACCTTCCCCATTGTTGGTACCAGCTTCTCAAACATGTGCTAAGATGCTGAAATTCCCTATTTCAGAAGAGGATCCTATCACAATGGCCTTTGTAGTGAGACAGTCTGATAGCAGCTTAGTTTTTCTGTTTCCATAATATTGTACTGACTGGGTGATTTTTAGACTTGTGATTTTTGCTATTTTTACATCTGTTGGACAAGACATTATCCAGTGACCTCCATTAATAATAGTGATTGATGCCTGACATGTTTTAAGCCTAGTATTGTCACTCCTTTACCTTTTGGTACCCTGCCAACGTAGAACAGGCTTCTTCACCTGGAGGATGAGGTGAGCCATTTCTGCATCAGACTGCTCCCCAAAGCCCTTTTCTCCCTCTCATCTCTTTAGTCCTCCCTGCCCTTTTCCCCCAGTTAATCAGCTCCAGCTGCTGGTTCTGTGTTTATCTTTGCAGGCAAGGAGCTGTCTATTATTTTCATGCATCACTTGACCATTTGTATGTTCTTCATCCTCTGCAGCTGATGAGGTTTATGCTGTATCCACACATACAGCCTCACAGAAAGGTCTTGTATGGTTGTGATCATTTCTAGTAATAGTTATATGAAAAGGAATCAGTATAATTACGATACCAATTACTTTGATAATACTGTAAGTTAATTTGATAATGCTCTGAGTGAGAAGTTCAGTAAGGGTAAGTTTCTTCTACAGTACTGCAGAAAAATCATCTTACAGTATAAAAACATCTTACAGTGAAATTCAGCGATATTTAGAAATTATATCAGTCTTTTAGAGCTATTCAGTTCTAAAATATATGAATAGTTTATTTTTTGCATAATAAAAAGTAATTTTGTGAAATACAAAGAACTATTTGGGAATGGTGAAGTGGCTATAGGTTGCCAAAATCTGCAGCTGTATGTGACATTCTCAAAAGGTATCAGTAGGGAATTGAATAAACACAGTTCCCTACAGTCCACCAGCCATCTGATTTTAGTTTCTTCATATTTGTACACGTTTTTGTTTATTACATAATGCATATTTGACACATGTAAACATACTAACTTAAGTGGGATTTGGAGGTAGGCTTTAGCTGGAGAAATCCTATAAAAATGTCTAAACTAATTTTTTTTCTTTCAGGCCAGAGGGTTTTAGAGAGATCAACTTTCTGTGTGGCAGCTGGGCTCCCTGTGGTGCTGTATTTTATTTTATGTTTTTATAGCATGTAGCTTCTAGGTTTAAAAAAACCCACACTATTCACTTCCTGAACAGACCTGAAACCAAATTAAAAAAATATTTACAATATGCACAAATTGGGAAGGAAGGTAGCACAGTGTGTGAGATGTCTTATTCTCCAAAGGCCATAGGAGCATAAACACAAACACAACTTGGCACAGGTGAGATAAGGAAGGGCTTCTTTCACCTGTATCTCACCAGGAAACACATTTCTCTCTTCTGAAGTGTTACTGAGTAACTGGTGTATTCACTACGAGGCAGATGGTCCTTTAAGTCCTGCACTCCATCTTGCTTCTCCATCCTATCCAGGCTCCCAAGCTGTTTATCTTGCTACTTCTGTGTTCGCTCAAAGCCTTACTTCTGGTCTTTAGTCATTGCTAGCTTTACTAGCTTTACTTTTGACCATGTCTGCCTCCATAGAATCATATAGAATCATATGGCCTGGCCTGTAAGGGACCCACAAGGATCATCAAGTCTAACTCCTGGCCCTGCACAGGTCAACCCCAAGAATGCCACCAGGTGGCTGAGAGCATTGTCCAAATGCTCCTTGAGCTCTGGCAGGTTTGGTGCTGTAACCACTTCCCCAAGAAGCGTTTTTCAGTGCCTGACCACGCTCTGGGTGAAGAACCTTTTCCTAATATCCAGCCTAAATCTCTCCTGACACATCTGCATGCCATTCCCTTGGGTTTTGCCACTGGTCACCCAAGAGGAAAAAGAAAAAATATGTACCCCTCTATTTTTTTCCTTTATTTCCCAATAATCTGAATTGATTTCTCTCTACAGTGTATTATACTCAATGGAAATTACTGATTTCAAGATTTACACTAACAACACACCACACATACTTTCAGATTTCTAGGGCTCCACAGATTGCACAACTTGGCTTAAAATATCTGGGAGGGGGAATAGGCTTTAGAAAGTTTGACTGAAAGTAATACACACGGAAATTGAAATTATATAATATCTGACAGTCTTCCCAGTAACATGGGTGGCTCTCACCATTAACTAAATAGATATCTATAACTGACACACTAATGATTTAATTGAAAGGTTTTCTAAGCAAATCCTCTTTTAATAAAGAAAATGCAGTGAAATCCAGTAGGGAACTTGAACTTTATTTGTTTAATTTGCTTATATACACCACCCATGGGAATTAAGATGAAATCAGGAAATCAGAGAACTTCCAAGGGGAAAATTTCTTTGGGGAAGAGATTGTGCTGGTAATCCTCAGCACTATCAGAATTTGGAATTGCCCTGCAAATGGCAGTTACTGATCAAACAGGCATTCAAGGCAGAATGGATTTCTTAGTTCAGCTTCTTCCAGTGGACTTTCTTGAAGCCATTCTACAAACTGAAGTTTGTCTTCCCTTTCCCTCCATTTGCAATGGAAAACCCAGAAGGAAAGTGCATCCCTTGAGTGAACTCCTGTTCCACGTGTCAGGCTGACACGGGAATGTGTAATCTGCACATCTCCATCTTCACTGCACTGTGCTTCTAAATTTGAATCCTGAACGGGTCACATAAACTGAAACAAAGTTTGGAGATTTACTGTAATCATATGCTGACATTTTCCCACATCACTAGCCTATCACATGATTTAGCAGGATTGTCAGCTCCTGCTTGAAAGAGGATCAGGGCAGAAATAGCAAGGGTGTTGTAAGATGCCATGGGGCCTTCTGACAGCACAGTGTGGGAAGCTTGTGCATTATTTGCTGCAGTCCCATATTTTAAAAAAAGTTCCTGAGGCTGTCATTTTGATATTAGCAAAAAAAGTAATTTACACTTTAAAAGACATCCAAATCCATAAATCTTAAAAGACAGTTCTTTTTTGAGCCTGAAAAATAAAAAGTTTTAGACGTAGTTCACAAAATATTCACGGAGTCTCCAACTTTAAAGTGGAAAAGTAGAAATTAAATTTTCTGGCAAAAATATGGTTTTTACTATTCATAAGCATTTTTTCTCTCTCCATTCATAAACCAAAGCTACAGAGCACTTAAGAAGCCAGAATATTTTGCTAAAACATTACAGAGATATTTACTCTAGTCCCCTTGTTTTCTTTCCTTCTCTCTCTCCATCCCTCACTTGCATTCTCCATCTTTCTCACTCTGCATATCTTTCTGTTACAAAATCATGTCTGTGACATGAAGCAGCTCTTCAGCTGCCAAGAAAGTGAGAGTAAAGGTAAGAGGTGCCTTTCTCATGAAAAAAATCCAGTGCTATCTCACATAGTTTCCTCCTCTAGCCCTAAATACCAAAACAAACCAGGGACAGTCAGAGAGTGAGATGAGAGAACTGAACATAAATGAATTTGGTGATACTGTGGTAGCTCTGGATCTCAGATTAAAAAAAAAAAAAAAAATCAAAATATGCTTTCTCTTAGTTTTGCTTTAGATACTGAAAATATCAAACAGAGAGTTACTTTTGATTCTGGTTTTGCATTTTGTTGTCATTCATTAATTTTTCAGACAGTTTGAGAAGCTATGTTTACACCTTCTGGGATTGTCACTCTCTTTCACAATTGCACTGAAAAGGTTGTAGTAGGAAGGCAGCTGTGTTGGTGTCCATGACACAGAGTGTGACAAAATTGCTTAGGTAGTAATGCAATATATAACCATATAAAAAGGCTGCAAACATGTATTGCCAAATAAGTAGATATTTAATGATCAATAGCAGAGAAAGGAGATGAAAGCAATACATAGGGAGGATCATCCTAGCTGGCATTTTTGGAGAGAAGAGAATTCATAATAGTTTGCTATAGTCCTTCCTGGTAACACCTTTTGTGAATCCTCAGGCTGCAAGATAATTGCTCTCTTGGAAACATCATTTCGTTTTCCATTTTGAGCAGCTCACATAACCTTCTACCCAGCCTGGATATTTTTATAACCTTCCTGTGCTCACTAACAAATTCATATCCATGCTTCCCAGGTGGAAAAATCTAGGTATTTTCTTTTCTAAGCCATAGTGTAAAATCTCTTTCAAACCACTTGCTTTCCTTCTTGACTAGGACACTTGGTCTCAAGTTTTGTCTTCATTCTCCACTGTCCACGAGGAACCAGCAGAAAAGTTATTTTGGGAACAGTCACATTAATCCGTTTTGAGAGGTTTGTGTTCTTCTGCAGATGACTGCTCAGAAGGAAAAATTCGAAGCGTCATCCCATGCTCAGGATCATCATCAGACAGAGCTCAAAGCAAAGTTAAACACCCAGGCAAAATGCACAAGGATGGTATTTTCAGAAGAGGAAATTTTAGCTGATGGTGACCCATTAAGAAAGCAAATTATAACTGTTATAACAGGAATAGATAGAGAAATAGGGAAATGGACATAAAAACATTTGTGTTGTGGTACCTACTGTAACATGCAGACTGCTTAATCCTTCTGCAGTCACACATACAGAGAAGAATGGCTACTTAGTGCAACTAGTAGTACTGTCAACTCAAGGGACTCATTGATGCAGGAGCTAATCTAGCCAAGTAAAATGGCTGGATTCATTTAAAAACAAGTGGAAAGGCCCATATAATTTCATGATCATTAATAACATTTCCTAAGACTAACCCAGTCTTGTGCTTTGGAATGCAAACTGATTACTGCAAGGTCAGGGAAATAATTTTCTTCTTTTCTTGGTTGGATGTATGCATTATTATTGTTTTGTTGATTCTTTAATCCCTCATTCCACTCCTACAGTCAGGATACACAATTTGATGGACTTATGGTGTGATCCAATAT
>NW_026138091.1:15270000-15272500 GCF_025592945.1 Manacus candei
AAAACAAGTACACCTTTAGCAATGTTTTATTGGAAAACATTGTATTTTATATGAAATAAATTAAACTACTGTACGACATTAAAATATATCCATACACTATAACTAATGAATTCCATATTCTTTCTCAAAGCTTTCAATGCTAATCAAAAAATTCCATATAATTTTTTTTTTATATACTCAACTAGCAAGTGACTGACCTCCAAAAGTCACTAGTTGGGCAATAAATTTTATAAATCAGACCTATTATAATGAAATATTTTTAAAACCATTTCATCTTTGTCTGACTAGTTTGAAATTTGACTTGTTTTGATTAACAAATGTTAATTGTGCTCAATTAGAAGGGATGTTCTAGGACTTCAATGTTAATTTCTTATTTATGCAGAATATCTATTAAAATGAAGGGGAGATTTGCCTGCAAATATTTTTTATTAAAATAAGAAAAGTCATTGGAGGGTATCCTGATATCCCCATCCTTATTGAAGAATTCAGGTTTTTTGGTGGCCTGACCTCTTCTATTTCCTTCAAATGTCCCTTCAATGTTTACTTTGACCTCTTAAAGAAGCTGAAAAATTAACACTGGTGACACTAAAGACAGGTACAGTTCATATCAGGTTATTTAAATAATAAGCATTTAATAAAAAAGCAAAAAGATCAGACCTGTAAAAATATATTTCTATTTTTAAAGTAGCAAAAGATTTGACCCTATCCTGTGCAACCCATTTGAGCCATCCTGTCAAAAAGAATATTTCATGTAAATGCCACTGGAATTTTGAATATTTTCTGAGGACTTCAAATATGTCAAGGCAGGGAAAACATCTTACATGTTTACCTGGTCTTATAAATCTCCTTTTAGGGGATTCTCTCAGAACAATAATGATAATAATAATAAGATAGAAAAAAATTCTAAGAATAGTGTAGAGCTTTCCATAGTGCACGAAGCTGTCTCACAGCTGGCTAACATATGGAATTGCCTGAGAGCGGGCAGGCGAGCTCTCCAGGGCACCTTGGAGGAGGCAACCAGGAGTGAGGACTCAAAACCAGACTACAGGCCAGGCTGAAGAGGACCAGCAACCAGTAACAGGGTCAAGCCAGTGGGGAGAGCCATCTAATGTCCGTCTAATGGTTGTGAGCCATGAGGAGGAGGCAAAACCACTGTGCTGGGAAGAAGGGTGAGCAACATCTTTCTAATCTGGCCGGGCATGACCATCTCCCCTCCATATGTTCCTGCTCTGTTTCACCTTCATAAAGACAGATCTATCTAATACACCTGAACTTCCAGCCCCGAGGAATCACCCCAATAACCAACAATTCTGTGAGATTGCTGCAGAGATAGCAAAGGTTGATTTGCCAGAGTAGAGGAAGGAAGTTCTTATTTCTTCATGGTATCGCAGTGGAAGGGATTACATATGTCTTGGTGTGTTGATGGGAAGTGTTTCAGAGGTGTCAGTTGTAAATTTAATATTTTAATTTTTTTTGTTTGGTTTGGTTTGTTTTTCTTTATCACTTGGTCAGCTGAACCTTAAAAAGCAGAAAATTCATGAGTGTGCACATGTCCATGAATGTGAAGTTGTTTCATACATAAAATCAAATGTTGTGTTCCAGTTGGAACATCAGTTAAATTGACTTAAAGAAACATAGAACAAAAGTAATTTCTACTCCTTGGATCTTATTGTCGACAATGTAGCAAAATTAAAGCACTAGAGCCACCTTCTGACTGCACTGAAATTGCTGCATCCTGATAATAGTGACAGCATTAATACCTTAAATGGAAGGGAGCTCGGTACCTATTTGTCAGTTTGTATCATTACCTGAATGGCGTGGCTCAATTAGTGCTGCATTTTGCTCTAAATAGAGGTGGGTTTTTTTTCTTTATTTGTGTGGAACATTATCACATCTGTAAACATTTCACATCAGTTTGCGGTTAGTTCCCTTCATCAGGTTATAAAAGGAAATACAATGGTGCACAATTCTACAGGACAAGTGCTGTATAGTACTTATTCCATTAGGGAACAAGTCTCAAGTTCTTAAACCAAAACACAGGAATGACAGATAAAATAAGATTAAGTCTAATTTTCTAAACAGGGAGAGAAAATACAAAGAAAACCACTCGAACCTAAATATTTTGGCTGAAATTTTACCCCGCAACTTTCTATGTGTGCAGCAACTATAAACCCTAAGTGAAATAAACAAAACAGTTTTATAAACTTATTATCAATAATTTGATGTTATTGACATTATCTTATTTACAAGGCAAATCAAATCTTGATGTCTTATATCCCCATAAAACTCCTCAGAAGTCAATAAAGTTGAATGGGTACAGAGAAGAATTTAGCCCGGTATATTTACTCAAATCTTAACCCTTGCTGCTTAAAGTCCTAGGAGGGAAAATATACACAAATAGATTCCTAAAGACCTTTCTTCCCTATATTTTGTATATGTAAATATTTGAACCGCTATTCCACACGTATTACCTACATAAAATACAGAACTCAGCAAAGGT